>NC_041385.1:587448198-587495415 GCF_002162155.2 Triticum dicoccoides
GCCCCTCCTGGGCCTCCCGGGCCGGCGGCGGCGAAGTGGGCGCGCGCCCACGTGGCGGCGCGTGAGTGGGTGCGGCGGCGGGGCGGACAACGTCCGGCGCGGGCGGACACGTCCGGCCCGGCGCGGGGAAGAGGGATCTGTTTTTTTTAACTAGGGTTTCGGACGGGGGAAGAAGAGATCCGAATGGAGGGGGTATAAATAGGCATAGAGGGAGCTAGGAGAGTCCAAATGAGGTGCGGTTTTCACCCACACGATCGTGATCGAACGCTCTAGGACAAGGAGCAGAGTTTGGTGGGTTTTGGGCCAAATTTGGGGGGGTGTTGGGCTGCAACACACACGAGGCCTTTTCGGTCCCTCGGTTAACCGTTGGAGTATCAAACGAAGTCCAAATGATACGAAACTTGACAAGCGGTCTACCGGTAGTAAACCAAGGCCGCTTGGCAAGTCTCGGACCAATCCGGAAATGTTTAAACTCCACACACGAAAGAAGACTAGAAATGACCACCGGAGGAGAACGAAGCGCCGGAATGCAAAACGGACAACGGGGAAAATGCTCGAATGCATGAGATGAACATGTATGCAAATGCAATGCACGTGATGACATGATAAGAGATGCACGAAAAAGAAAAACAACACACGGAGACAAAGACCCAACCCGAGAAATAAATATAACTTAGCGCCGGAGACGGCAAGAGTTGGAGTACAAATATGGAAAGTATATCTGGGGCGTTACAAGGAGTACCTTTTTTCGGTTGCCGGTGTGGTCACCTCCACATGTCGCGCCGATCTTCTTCTTTTTACCGGGGAAACCGATGTTCTGGAGGGTGCAGGCTTGGACGAACCCATGGCCAAATTGTTGACTGTGTTGCCGTGGCATTATGTTGGCGGAGGGGAAGCAGATCCGAGGCGGCAAAGGACGGCGTAGCAGGAACAACTCCGGTGCGGTGGAGGGTTGCAAATTTCGAGCGGCAGCGGTGAGGTGCAGGACGACGTGGTTGAACTGGCTCGAGTACGGACGGCTTGGCCTCGGCTTCAACTACTAGCCGTGGAGGGCGTTGCGGTTGAGGTTGCGGTGGACGACGACGTCGGGGTATCGGCTCCGGCGTGATGGAGGAGGGCAGCGGTTGATGGGTGGGATGGGGTGGCGGACGGAGGACGCCGGGGTTCCGCGGTTGGTGGAGAGGTAGTTTTGGCGCCCACGGAGTACAAATGGGGAATCAGACGGGTGGGGGGGACCATGTTTCGGTCTGGGACGCGCTTGTTTTTGGCTTTTTTGAACAGAAGATGGGACGCACTTGTTTGAAATTTGGGGAAAGTACAAACTTTTCCCCCCTCATAAATTTCGGACCTACTGCGGGTCAGCGTTAGGATGGTAATCCCAGGTGTCCCAAAGAGTGGGCGGGAGCGATTTCGGCCGCGCGTATGTGTGCTTAGGCAGCCATTGTGTATGAATGTTTTTCGGAGGCGGTTGCGTGGCGTCTAGATGAAGGTACAAACCTACCCCGGTTTAAACCTTTGGACGTCGGGCCGGTAGGTCTCACGGGTCGGAGTTATTAGAAAAGTAATTTCCTTGTACTACCAAACATTGGTCTCACGCGGTTTCGGGCGAGTAGAGGCTCTTTTGGCACTTCGTTCGAAATTTTGAAACACAAGCATTCACGTTTAGAGTACTCTTGAACTATGAGGATTGACCTAAATAGACAATGTTATATTTGACCTTGTATGTTTGAAAACCCCATTAACTTATCCGCTTCTTTTTGAAATTTTGACACTTGAAAATCCTATAACTATGATTATTTTGGAATGGAGGAGCTAAATTTGGATCTATTTTGTACACGACTACATATGCTATTATGTACGAAATCAGAGCAAAGATTGGTGCCCCCATAATTTAGGTATGGTTTACAAGTGCCATGATATCAAATTCAAATAATTGAATGGAGTTCATGTTGAATTTGATTTTTTAAACCACCTTAAGTTGAATTCAAATGTATACTAGTTCATAGGTAGCTGCTATTTATAATGTTCATTGTGTAACTTTCGTATGTATAATGTGCTTTACACACACAACATGAACTATACTCGCGTTTATATTCCATTGCTAAAGTGATGCATTGTCTGGAGTTCAAAATACTAAGTATGTGGATCAATTGTGTCGAATAATAACATAGACATGCTCAAATTCGATAGAATCTAGATGTCTGATGGATCAATGACCGCTCCTTACGCGAATTGCAAATATCATGATCCCATCCTAATATTTGGATACAATTTATATCTTTAATCAATGTGTACAGAAGTCTTTTACGTGTAGTTTCACTCTCCATCGATGGTCTCTCACACATGCTCACACACTCTCTCCCGAAGTGTCTTTCTCGCACACATGCTCTAGATATAACCCTCCCTCCCTCTCGTAACCATTTACAACTGTTTTCACTAACCTTTATCACAAGCACTCTTCCTCTCGCAAACATACACACGCACAATCCCCGTCCACCCTTTCTATATACATGGACCTGCCTACGTGTCTCATGTACGCACATTATCTTTAGGCCTGTCTCTCACGCATTGTCTCACACCTCTCTTCCTAATCGACGAGTATGATTCTAGCAGAGCATTCTGTAGGATGCCCCTTAAAGTTAGGTTGGATGAATAGTAATATCAGAGATAAAGGGGTTACCTTAGTTCGAGAACCTAGGGTTACAAATCCTAGCCGGCTTTGTCAGTGGACATAGAGTCCTTCACAATTCTGCTATCTTTGTCTTGTACGACTAGTCATCCATGGGTCTTCCTAAATGAGTCACGGGCCGACCAATGTGGCGCAGGACGGAACCGAACGAAGGGCCTCACCTCGACCCACCGGACCTCACGCGGTGACACACCCTCTACCCCCACGTCTCATTTTCTTCTCACACCCACACATACCAACACAAACACCACACACACAGAAAATTTCTCCTGGTGCCTCTATTCCCTCCCCCCTTGCATATACACACTCAAGGGAATGGAATCTCTCATCGTGACGTCATATTCGTCTCTCTCTCTAGATCACTCTCATTTCTCGTGCTATCTCTCCCACGCCCCCCCTGTCGGCCCCTCTATCCATGCCTCTCTCGAATACATAATACACACACATACCTCTCTAGGCCCCACCAAATGCATCAACTACACATTCACACATGTTACATCACGTACCCCATTGATCTAAAAAGCCCTCTCTTCACGTTTATTTCGCATACAACATTCCTTTTGAATAAAGTGTGGCCAAAAAATTATTTTAGAGTTTCTACATATATACAACATTACAAAGTTATATGGAGGAGTACGAACGCTAATTTGCATTGCATGGTGCCCACAATGATATTTATTCCACACTGTGAATTTGTATATTTTTATACTATATACAAAGTTAGTCATAATAAAGAGAAACAAAGAGCATCTCTCTCTTCATCGCATACCCCCCTGTATGCCCCTTTCACGTATGCACACAAATCTATCTCCAGGTCCTCTAAAAGTAAGCCCCCAGAAAATTCACGCATGTTTCATCTTTCTCTTGCGATATATGCAATGACGATCATTGTATTAGAAGCGAAAGCACGATACATACATTGGAGTTCGGACTCCACTCATTACGGTCACCATTTACGTTTAGTGGTTATTATACAGTCACGGGCTCACCGTACAACTCTGTATTTGCTCATGACAAGACTAGTTGACCAGTTAAACGCTCCACGTGGCACCTCTAGTGTTGCATCACATTATCTCACTACCATCGTGCCCACCTGTCGACTTTTTATCTACTCTACATCTACACTCTTATAAAATACACTCTTATAAAAAACAGAGTTGGTGATGATGGTGTGCCTGCCATCCTGCAATATAGGTCGTCCGATTTATATCTGACGGATAGGAAAGAAACTATGGCAATTTTGCAAAAAGGTACCCACACACCTCTCCACATTTGCAAATAAGGCCTTCCCTCGTTCATCCTTTTCTCTCACAAGATAAACAAGTCATACAAATGCATCTTGATGTTACGTGCAACGCACGGGCATCTTGCTAGTAAGAATGAAAATAGACGACAAAAAAATATTTGGACGGTGGTTCGAAGTCATGACCGCAGGCACAGCGGACAAGGTGGCCTTGTATTGGTATGCTGAGCCGTCTGTTTTAGCACACAGGAGCTGGTGTGGTGATTATACACACACGCACGCATGTTCACGAACTGCATCCACGCAACACTCACACAAACACATGTACCCACGCATGCACGCAACACTCACACGTACACACGCAGCCACGCACGCATGCAACACTCACACGCACACACGCACGCATTCATGCACACACCAGTACACCACACGACCAACACACACTCTCACGCTCAAGTGCTCAACCTACACATGCATGCGCACACATCAGGCCCTGACAGACACATACACAACCAGGTGATTCCCGCGCATGGGTTGGAGCCTTGTCGCACCTGCATAAATTTGTGTTTACCTGACCTTTTCTCTATGCGAACTGACAGGTGGGACCCACAAGGAACATGGTCAATTTAACTAGTCAACATGGCAGCACGCAGACTATTTGTCCGGTCAACAGAGTGCAATCCGATGCTGAACCATGAGCAAGTGACCGTATAATCACCGCAAAACGTATATAGTGACCGTAATCAGCTTATTCTGAAGTTCGGTGACCGTATTGAGCTTTTCTCTCTGTAGCCCCTCCAAAACTACATCTCTACACGTTCTCGCATGTTACAGCACTACTACTACACTCTAACACAATAAATCATATGTGTTTTTAGTTTTACTAGATATCATATTGTTACTTATAATTATTTAGTTTGCATACATTAAAATTGCCTTTGAAATGTATGGCCAGTATCATCTACCGCGCGGGAAAATTCCCGCCCTTTCCTATTTAATCGGGTTTGTATTGATGGATCGTGCGAAACAGCAAAACTATAGTACTATATAGTACAAGTGACAGTTCACTGGGCCGTCGTGTCGTCTACTCCTCTGTCGTAAGAGTGGAGCGCTTGCTTTCATAAATCTTGTAGTCCCTTTCGCCGACATGTGGGACATCAAGCTACCGGGTCCACGTGCCATACCGGAATACAGTGTAGAGCAGCCGGGGTGAAGCACCCCAGTCATGGCGACGGCGTAGTAATGAGCAATGAGGCGTCAAATCACAAAGCTGCACCTTTCCCGCAGTTAAGTTGGAGGGACGAAGTAATAATGCTAAAAAAGGAGTTGGAGGGACGAAGCAACCATCATTTCACTCGTTGCTGAATCTGCTTCTCCCTCATCTTCTTCAACTTAACCATGTGTTGCTTCTGCCGTTGTTCTGCCTCATGTGGGACGCGGATCGGCTTGGTAAAGCACTGACACGTGGGACTGCATGTTAGCAAACCGCCAGGACAACGTCCTCCAAAAATAAGAAACCTCCCCCACCATCCGCGCGGCAAAATCACCTCCTTGTTACTAATCTTGATTCTATAATTTTTTAGATCAATATAATTGAGATTTGTATAGATAGCACACAGGAGCAAAACCAAGTGGTACGGTTAAGGGCATCCACAATGTGTAGCCAAATGTGAAAATAGCTTTTAGCATCGTGGGAACAATTGTGGATGGTGTTGCCAAAGCCAAAAAGATGGAACCGAAGCTCCCTGATTGATTGATTGATTGAAGGAATAGAAAAATGCAACGTCTCTCCTCTTTCTCCCATGCTTGGACGCATGTAATACAGTATAGAGCACAGAGTCTACTCCCCTGTCCCTTCTATAACAAACCACAAAGCAGTGAGGCGTCAAATCACAAAAGCACGGACGAAGCAACCATCATTTCACTCTTTGTTGACTCCGCTTCTCCATCGTCTTCTTCGAGAAACCATCTCACCGCACTAGTACTCCTAGTAGTACTAGTCCTTTGGTTCAATGGACTTCCTGGATGCAAATAAGGTGGTTGTCTCGGCTTGGAGGCGGCATTTGCGAATGACTTACCATGGTCTCCCTCAATGGTGTTCTCCGTGGAACGCACTTCACCAAACCACAAAAAAAAGATATCGTCGACGTCACCGCAATGGGGAAGGAAGTCAAATATAGTTACTACCTCCATTTTTTTGTACACAAGGCCAGTATATCAAAATTACAATTTGCAAAGGGCCACTAACACTAATCAAGGCAAAATTGATGGGGTTAGCAACCAAGGATATTAATATCCCCTGCATGCATGCGGAAGTGAGAAGGTTGGTTTGCATGGTGCTGCATTAATCAAGCGATGAGGAGTGAGATGGTTAGCTCTTTGGTCTTTGGATAAAAAATACACATTAATTGACACATGAAATGAGGATTTGTATCGATTAAATCCCGCGAAGGAAAACCCCGCCTTTCTTTTTTAACACTAGTACTCCTAGTACGTACGTACTTATCCTGTTTGGGTCTAGGCCTTGCATTGCCAAACTTTGCTACACATTTTTTCCAAGCTTGCCTAAAGTTTTCAAAATGAGAAGGAGGTACACTTGCGCACGGCTGTCGCCATCGCACCGCACCCTCACACGAGCGCTCCTGCACGCCACTATCACACCGCACCCTCACACAGTCGCTCCTGCACGCCGCAAACCCAACCAAGGGAACACAGCCTCACTGACACGTGATGTCACATGTGAGCAAACCAAACTCAGCCATCCTATCGCTGACACATAATTTTCATTCATAGAGTATGTTTATCCAACCGCATGTTGGGGAGTATCCGTATGGCCCGTGCGGTGATCTGTTGGGGAAGAAGAAGAGGTGAGGAAGAAGGAAAGAAGGGTTAGGAGACGTAGGATATTCATCCAACTGCCTGAAATGGTAGACTGACCCAAGTCAGGCGTCTTGCATAACAAATATATGTTTTTACACAGCAAAAGATCCATAAAAACAACAACATAAAGAAAAACTACACTGCTCGCGGAAAGAGACGGCTGATACGTCCATTTTGCATCATGCTTTTATGTCAATATTTATTGCATTATGGGCTGTTATTTCACGATATGTCACAATGCTTATGGCTATTCTCTCTTATTTTACAAGGTTTACATGAAGAGGGAGAATGCCGGCAGCTGGAATTCTGGGCTGGAAAAGGAGCAAATATTGAAGGACTATTCTGTGCAGCTCCAAAAGTCCTGAAACTCCACGAAATACCTTAAAATAAATAAAGAAAAATCGTCGCCAAAGATGAAGGCCAGTGGCCCACACCCTGCTCACGAGGGTGGGGGCGCCCCCTGGGCCCGCCCCCTACCTCGTGGGCCCCCTGGTGGCTCTATGACGTCCATCTTCTCCTATATGAAGTCTTTCGATGAGAAAAAAAATAGAAGAGAACCTTTCGGGACGAGACTCCACCGCCACAAGGCGGAACCTTGGCGGAACCAATCTAGGGCTCCGGCAGAGCTGTTCTGCCGGGGACACTTCCCTCCGGGAGGGGGAAATCATCACCATCGTCATCACCAATGCTCCTCTCATCGGGAGAGGGCAATCTCCATCAACATCTTCATCAGCACCATCTCATCTCCAAACCCTAGTTCATCTCTTGTATCCAATTCTTGTCTCCAAGTCCGGGATTGGTGCTAGTAGGTTGCTAGTAGTGTTGATTACTCCTTGTAGTTGATGCTAGTTGGTTTATTTGGTGGAAGATCATATGTTCAGATCCTTTATGCACATTATTACCCCTCTGATTATGAACATGAATATGCTTTGTGAGTAGTTACGTTTGTTCCTGAGGACAAGGGAGAAGTCTTGCTATTAGTAGTCATGTGAATTTGGTATTCGTTCGATATTTTGATAAGATGTATGTTGTCTAACCTCTAGTGGTTTTATGTGAACGTCGACTACATAACACTTCACCATTATTTGGGCCTAGAAGAAGGCATTGGGAAGTAATAAGTAGATGATGGGTTGCTAGAGTGACAGAAGCTTAAACCCTAGTTTATGCGTTGCTTCGTAAGGGGCTGACTTGGATGCTATGGTTAGGTTTACCTTAATACTTTTGTTGTAGTTGCGGATGCTTGCAATAGAGGTTAGTCATAAGTGGGATGCTTGTCCAAGTAAGGGCAGTACCCAAGCACCGGTCCACCCACATATCAAATTATCAAAGTACCAAAAATGAATCATATGAGCGTGATGAAAACTAGCTTGACGATATTCCCATGTGTCCTCGGGAGCGCTTTTCCTATTATAAGAGTTTGTCCAGGCTTGTCCTTTGCTAAAAAAAGGATTGGGCCACCTTGCTGCACTTTATTTACTTTTGTTACTTGTTGCTCGTTACAATTTATCCTACCACAAAACTATCCGTTACCACTTATTTCAGTACTTGCAGAGAATACCTTGCTGAAAATCGCTTATCATTTCCTTCTGCTCCTTGTTGGGTTCGACACTCTTACTTATCGAAAGGACTACGATAGATACCCTATACTTGTGGGTCATCAAGACTCTTTTCTGGCGCCGTTGCCGGGGAGTGAAGCGCCTTTGGTAGGTGGAATTTGGTAAGGAAAAATTTATTTAGTGTGCTGAAATTTTCTGTCACTTGTTACTATGGAAAGTAATTGTTTGAGGGGTTTGTTCGGGGTATCTTCACCCCGTCCAGTTGAGCCAATAATTGCTCCTCAACCTACTCAACCTACTCAACCTACTGAACCTACTGAAAATGAAACTCCTTTTCAGATTCCTTCGGGTATGATGGAAAAACTGCTAGCTAACACTTTTGCAGGAGATGGAATAAAGCATCCTGACGAACATCTATGCTATGTGGATTATATTTGTGGACTATTTAAGCTTGCAGGTATAACCGATGATGTTTTTAAGAGGAAGGACTTCCCTTTATCTTTGGAGGGAGACGCATTGACATGGTATAGGTTATGTGATGATACAAGATCATGTAACTATAAAAGGTTGAAATTGGAATTTCATCAAAAGTATTACCCTATGCATCTTGTTCATCGTGATCGCAATTATATATATATATATATATATATATATTTGGCCTCGCAAAGGAGAAAGCATCGCTTAAGCTTGGGGGAGGCTTAAATCAATGTTATATTTATGCCCCAATCATGAGATCTCAAGAGAAGTGATTATGCAAAAAGAATATGCTCGGCTTTCTGATAACAATCGCACCATGCTCGATAATTCTTGTGCTGGCTCTTTTATGATGAAGCCTATTGAATTTAGATGGAATTTATTGGATAGAATTAAACGCAACACTGAAGATTGGGACCTCGACGAAGGTAAGGAGTCAGGTATGACACCTAAGTTTGATTGTGTTAAATCTTTTATGGATACCGATATTTTCCGTAAGTTTAGCACTAAATATGGACTTGACTCTGAGATAGTAGCTTCTTTCTGTGAATCTTTTGCTACTTATGTTGATCTCCCCAAGGAGAAGTGGTTTAAATATCATCCTCCCATAGAAGTAAAAGTAGCTGCACCTATTAAAGTTGAAGAAAAGATTGTCACTTATAATGATCCTATTGTTCCTACTTCTTATGTTGAGAAACCACCTTTCCCTGTTAGAATGAAGGATCATGCTAAAGCTTCAACCGTTGTTCGTAAAAGCAATACTAGGATTTATACACCTCCTGAGCAAGTCAAAGTAGAACCTAATATTGCTATTATTAAAGATCTCTTGTTTGATAATATTGATGGGCATGTTATTCAATTCTCTGGTGAAACTGCTAGAATTGCTAAACCCTGTGATAGAGATAAACATAGACATGTGGTAGGCATGCCCGTTATTTCTGTTAAAATAGGAGATCATTGTTATCATGGCTTATGTGATATGGGTGCTAGTGCTAGTGTTATACCCATTGGCTTATACAAAGAAATTATGCATGATATTGCACCGGCTGAGTTAGAAGAAATTGATGTCACAATTAAACTTGCCAATAGAGATACTATTTCACCTATGGGAATTGTTAAAGATGTTGAAGTCTTGTGTGCGAAAACCAAATATCCCACTGATTTTCTTGTTCTTGGTTCTCCACAAGATAGTTTATGTCCCATTATATTTTGTAGACCCTTCTTGAATACTGTTAATGCCATGATAGACTATGAAAAGAATGTTGTTACTGTTGGCTTGGATGATATGGTTCATGAGTTTAATTTCTCTAAATTTAGTAAACAACATCGTGAGGAAGAATTGCCTAGTAAGGATGAAATTATTGGTCTTGCTTCTATTGCTGTACCTCCTAGTGATCCTTTAGAACATTATTTGCTAGACCATGAAAATGATATGTTCATGAATGAAACAAGGGAAATAGATGAAGTATTCTTTAAACAGGAACCTATTCTGCAACACAATTTGCCTGTTGAAATCCTAGGGGATCCTCCTCCACCCAAGGGTGATCCCGTATTTGAGCTTAAACCGTTGCCTGATAATCTTAAATATGCTTATCTTGATGAAAAGAAAATATATCCTGTCATTATTAGCGCTAACCTTTCAGAGCATGAAGAAGAAAGATTATTGAAAACTCTGAGGAAGCACCGTGCTGCTATTGGATATACTCTGGATGATCTTAAGGGCATCATCCCCACTCTATGTCAACATAAAATAAATTTGGAAGCTGATGCCAAACCAGTTCGTGATGCTCAACGATGTTTGAATCCTAAAATGAAAGAAGTGGTAAGAAAGAAAATACTCAAGCTTCTGGAGGCAGGTATAATTTATCCCGTTGCTGATAGTCAGTGGGTAAGTCGTGTCCATTGTGTCCCTAAGAAGGGAGGTATTACTGTTGTCCCTAATGATAAAGATGAATTGATTCCGCAAAGAATTATCACAGGTTATAGGATGGTGATTGATTTCCGCAAATTAAATAAGGCTACTAAGAAAGATCATTACCCCTTACCTTTTATTGATCAAATGCTAGAAAGACTATGCAAACATACACATTATTGCTTTCTAGATGGTTATTCTGGTTTTTCTCAAATACCTGTGTCGGCTAAAGATCAATCAAAGACTACTTTTACATGCCCTTTTGGTACTTTTTCTTATAGACGTATGCCTTTCGGTTTATGTAATGCACCTGCTACCTTTCAAAGATGCATGATGGCTATATTCTCTGACTTTTGCGAGAAAATTTGTGAGGTTTTCATGGATGACTTTTCCGTCTATGGTTCCTCTTTTGATGATTTCTTGAGCAATCTTGCTCGAGTTTTGCAGAGATGTGAAGAAACTAATCTTGTCTTGAATTGGGAAAAGTGCCACTTTATGGTTAATGAAGGTATTATCTTGGGGCACAAAGTTTCTGAAAGAGGTATTGAAGTTGATAAAGTCAAGGTTGATGCTATTGAAAAGATGCCATGTCCCAAGGACATCAAAGGTATAAGAAGTTTTCTTGGTCACGCCGGATTTTATAGGAGGTTCATTAAGGACTTCTCAAAAATCTCTCGGCCTCTGACTAATTTATTACAAAAAGATGTACCATTTGTCTTTGATGATGATTGTGTAGAAGCATTTGAAACACTTAAGAAAGCATTAGTCTCTGCACCTGTTGTTCAGCCACCTGATTGGAATTTACCATTTGAAATTATGTGTGATGCTAGTGATTATGCTGTAGGTGCTGTTCTAGGGCAAAGAGTTGATAAGAAATTAAATGTTATCCATTATGCTAGTAAGACTCTAGACAATGCTCAAAGAAATTATGCTACTACCGAAAAGGAAATTTTAGCAGTTGTATTTGCTTGTGATAAATTCAGACCCTATATTGTTGATTCTAAAGTAACTATTCACACAGATCATGCTGCTATTAAATATCTTATGGAAAGAAAGATGCAAAACCTAGACTCATTAGATGGGTTCTCTTGCTTCAAGAATTCGATTTACATATTGTTGATAGAAAAGGAGCTGAGAACCCCATTGCAGACAACTTGTCTAGGTTAGAGAATGTTCTTGATGACCCACTACCTATTGATGATAGCTTTCCTGATGAACAATTAAATGTCATAAGCACTTCTCGTAGCACTCCGTGGTATGCTAATTATGCTAATTATATTGTTGCTAAATTTATACAACCTAGCTTCACATACCAACAAAAGAAAAAGTTTTTCTATGACTTGCGACATTACTTTTGGGATGACCCACATCTTTATAAAGAAGGAGTAGATGGTGTTATTAGACGTTGTGTAACTGAGCATGAACAGGAACAGATCCTACGCAAGTGTCACTCTGAGGCTTATGGAGGACACC
This sequence comes from Triticum dicoccoides, assembly GCF_002162155.2. Classification (NCBI taxonomy): domain Eukaryota; kingdom Viridiplantae; phylum Streptophyta; class Magnoliopsida; order Poales; family Poaceae; genus Triticum; species Triticum dicoccoides. The sequence goes on from NC_041385.1 coordinate 587,460,426, forward strand.
ACGCTGGAGATAGAACTGCACATAAGGTATTGCAATCCGGTTTTTATTGGCCTACTCTCTTCAAGGATGCCCGTAAGTTTGTTTTGTCTTGCGAGAATGTCAAAGAATTGGTAATATTAGTAGACGTCAAGAAATGCCTATGAATTATTCACTTGTTATCGAACCATTTTATGTTTGGGGCTTTGATTATATGGGACCTTTTCCTGCCTCTAATGGATACACACATATTTTAGTTGTTGTTGATTACATTACTAAGTGGGTAGAAGCTATTCCAACTAGTAGTGCTGATCATAACACTTCTATTAAAATGCTTAAGGAAGTTATTTTTTCGAGGTTTGGAGTCCCTAGATACTTAATGACTGATGGTGGTTCACACTTTATTCATGGTGCTTTCCGTAAGATGCTTGCTAAATACGGCGTTAATCATAGAATTGCATCTCCTTATCATTTGCAGTCTAGTGGTCAGGTAGAATTGAGCAATAGAGAGCACAAATTAATTTTGCAAAAGACTGTCAATAGGTCTAGGAAGAATTGGTCCAAAAAACTTGATGATGCATTATGGGCCTATAGAACTGCATATAAGAATCCTATGGGTATGTCTCCGTATAAAATGGTTTATGGAAAAGCTTGTCAGTTACCTCTCGAACTAGAACATATGGCATATTGGGCTATTAAAGAGCTCAACTATGATTTCAAACTTGCCGGTGAGAAGAGGTTATTTGATATTAGCTGACTTGATGAATGGATAACCCAAGCTTATGAAAATGCCAAGTTGTTCAAAGAAAAAGTTAAATGATGGCATGACAAAAGGATACAAAAGCGTGAGTTCAATGTAGGTGATTATGTATTGCTATACAACTCCCGTTTAAGATTTTTTGCAGGAAATCTTCTCTCCAAATGGGAAGGTCCCTACGTTATCGAGGAAGTCTATCGTTCCGGTGCCATAAAAATCAACAACTTCACAGGCACAAATCCGAAGGTGGTAAACGGTCAAAGGATCAAACACTATATCTTAGGTAATAATATAAATGTTGAAACTAATATTATTGAAACCGTAACCCCGGAGGAATACGTAAAGGACACTTTCCAGAATGTTCCAGACTCCGAAAAGGAATAGGTATGTGCTACGGTAAGTAAACCGACTCCAAAACAATTTTAAGGCAATATTTATCCGTTCTGGAATATTTAGAAAAATAGAAAAATAAGTAGCAGTACGGGGAGGACACGAGGCCTCCACGAGGGTGGAGGGCGCGCCCTACCCCCTGGGCGCGCCCCCCAACCTCGTGAGCACCTCGTGTGCCCTCCGGACTCCGTTTCCTTGCACGATACGTATTTTGGTCGGTAAAAATTCATTATATATACTCCTGAAGGTTTTGACTCCCATATCACCCAAATATCCTCTGTTTTTGTTTTGAGCTGTTGCTGCTGCAGATAAGAGCAAGATGGCTTCTCAAGAGTCAGTCGGGGAGAGCCGGGTATCTAACCCAGCACCGGAACCAAGGGCAAACAGCGACGCTGACCACTTTGGGCCAGCAACGGAGGAAGAGATGGAGGATGACCTGATGAGAGTAGATGCCATGGAAGATCAAGAAGTCACCTCTCGCTTCCGAGTTGGGTTTACGATGGGGGAACTACAGAGCTCAGCTATTCCAAACTCGGTTATCCCTTCCAATGTTAAATTTCTTTCCTATGAAAATATGAGGAGAAGTATCTTTGGTTCTCCCGCAGCTATGCAACACCCTTGGGTGCAAGGAGCTTTAGCCGTTACGGGAAAGCTTCGCAAGGAAATAATGGACCTCAAGCAGCAGGTCAATAAGCCCGAGGAGGAGAACCGTATCTTAAGGGGAATCATCACCAAGAATATTACACCAACAACAAAGAAGGAGAAATAATCACACGGGTATGGGCACTCCCCTTGGCAACTGCCAAGCTTGGGGGAGGTGCCCTGGTATCGTATCACCATCACAACTCCTATCTTTACCGTTTTTCTTAGTTCGATCCTATTAGTAGTACCTTGATTTAGTAGAATAAAGTCATGGCATGATCTAGTTTTGAGTTTTGCTTTATGATCCTTCTTTGTAATCGAGTCCGTGAGCTATATAATAAAGATTAGTGTTGAGTCAAGGGCTTGAGTATTTTGCCATGATCTTGGGTGATTAGAAGAAAAAGAATAAAAAGAATCAAAGAGTTCATATTGATCTTAGTGAAAGTAATGACTCCACATAGAAAGAGTATGATGATTAAAAGTTGTTGGGAGTCGGCAAATATAGCTTTGGTCATCATTGCAATTAATAGGAAGTAATAAGGAAAGAGAGGTTTCACATATAGATATATTATCATTGACATCTTTTATGATTGGGAGCACTCATTAAATATGACATGCTAAAGAGTTGATGTTGGACAAGGAAGACAACATAATGAGTTATGTTTTTTTACATCTGAGATAAAGTATGTTGTCATGGATCCTCTACCGTATTGAGCTTGCCTTTCCCCCTCATGCTAGCCAAATTCTCAGCACTAAGTAGAAATACTACTTGGGCTTCCAAATACCCTTAAACCAGTTTTGCCATGAGAGTCCACCATATCTACGTATGGATTGAGTAAGATCCTTCAAGTAAGTTGTCATCGGTGCAAGCAATAAAAATTGCTCTCTAAATATGCATGATTTATTAGTGCAGAGAAAATAAACTTTGTACGAACTTGTTGTGGACGCAATAAAAGCGACGGACTGCATAATAAAGGTTCACATACAAGGGGCAATATAAAGTGACGTTCTTTTGCATTAAGATTTTGTGCATCAACCCTAAACGCGCATGACAACCTCTGCTTACCTCTGCGAAGGGCCTATCTTTTATTATTATCCTCGACCTTATGCAAGAGTCACGGTGATCTTCACCTTTCCATTTTTATTTTATCCTTTGGCAAGGTCAGCATGTTGGAAAGAACATGATATATATATCTAATTGGATGAGGGGGAGCATGAATTATTATTGTTGACATTACCCTTGAGGTAAAAGGTTGTGGGGCAAAACTATAAGCCCCTATGTTTCTCTAGGTCCGGTTGAAACTCCATAACCACAAGTATTGCGTGAGTGTTAGCAATTATGAAGGACTAAGTGATAGTTGAGTATGTGGACTTGCTCTTAAGCTCTAACATAGACTCTTTCCGATGTTATGATAAATTGCAATTGCTTCAATGACTGAGGGTATAATTTGTTGGTGCTCAATAAGGTTTCTGATTCATACTTTGGCTTTGTGAGAAGATCATCACTTGAACATGAGTAATCATATGACAAATTCTATATATGTTGCTGTTATGAAATAATCATGATGCCTTCATGTCCGTATTTTATTTTTATCGACGCCACTACTTCTAAACATGAGGACATATTTATTGTTATCGGCTTTTCGCTTGAGGACAAGCGAGGTCTAAGCTTGGGGGAGTTGATACGTCCATCTTGCATCATGCTTTTATGTCAATATTTATTGCATTATGGGCTGTTATTTCACGATATGTCACAATACTTATGGCTATTCTCTATTATTTTACAAGGTTTACATGAAGAGGGAGAATGTCGGCAGCAAGAATTCTAGGATGGAAAAGGAGCAAATATTGAAGGACTATTCTGCGCAGCTCCAAAAGTCCTGAAACTCCACGTAATACCTTAAAATAAATAAAGAAAAATCGTCGCCAAAGATGAAGGCCAGGGGGCCCACACCCTGCTCACAAGGGTGGGGGCACGCCCCCTACCTCGTGGGCCCCCTGGTGGCTCTCTGACGTACATATTCTCCTATATGAAGTCTTTCGATGAGAAAAAAATAGAAGAGAACCTTTCGGGACGAGACTCCGCCGCCACAAGGCGGAACCTTGGCGGAACCAATCTAGGGCTCCGGCAGAGCTGTTCTGCCAGGGACACTTCCCTCCGGGAGGGGGAAATCATCACCATGTCATCACCAACGCTCCTCTCATTGGGAGAGGGCAATCTCCATCAACATCTTCATCAGCACCATCTCATCTCCAAACCCTAGTTCATCTCTTGTATCCAATTCTTGTCTCCAAGTCCGGGATTGGTGCTAGTAGGTTGCTAGTAGTGTTGATTACTCCTTGTAGTTGATGCTAGTTGGTTTATTTGGTGGAAGATCATATGTTCAGATCCTTTATGCACATTATTACCCCTCTGATTATGAACATGAATATGCTTTGTGAGTAGTTACGTTTGTTCCTGAGGACAAGGGAGAAGTCTTGCTATTAGTAGTCATGTGAATTTGGTATTCATTCAATATTTTGATAAGATGTATGTTGTGTAACCTCTAGTGGTGTTATGTGAACGTCGACACTTCACCATTATTTGGGCCTAGAGGAAGGCATTGGGAAGTAATAAGTAGATGATGGGTTGCTAGAGTGACAGAAGCTTAAACCCTAGTTTATGCGTTGCTTCGTAAGTGGCTGATTTGGATCCATATGTTTAATGCTATGGTTAGGTTTACCTTAATACTTTTGTTGTAGTTGCGGATGCTTGCAGTAGAGGTTAATCATAAGTGGGATGCTTGTCCAAGTAAGCGCAGTACCCAAGCACCGGTCCACCCACATATCAAATTATCAAAGTACCGAACGCGAATCATATGAGCGTGATGAAAACTAGCTTGACGATATTCCCATGTGTCCTCGAGAGTGCTTTTCCTATTATAAGAGTTTGTCCAGGCTTGTCCTTTGCTACAAAAAGGATTGGGCCACCTTGCTTCACTTTATTTACTTTTGTTACTTGTTGCTCGTTACAATTTATCCTATCACAAAACTATCTGTTACCACTTATTTCAGTACTTCCAGAGAATACCTTGCTGAAAACTGCTTATCATTTCCTTCTGCTCCTCGTTGGGTTCGACACTCTTACTTATCGAAAGGACTACGATAGATCCCCTATACTTGTGGGTCATCAACGGCCTCGTCGTCTTTGGCTGCCGGCACGAACCAGCCGTAGCTGCCGACGTGTGTCTCCGCAGCGTGGTTGTCCTCGGCCTCCAGCTACTCGTTCAAGCGGAGCGTGCGGGCGCTCTGCACGGACGAGAGCACAACTCGGTTCAAGTCGAGGACTTCCGGTTCTGCCTGCAGGAGGGCCTCGATGGCAGCGGCATCCGTGCGCTCTGCGTCGAGTCGAGCCTCCGCCGCCCGGTTCAAGTCCAGGACGTCCAGTTCCGCCTGCAGGAGGCCGTCGATGAGAGTGGCATCTGCGCGCTCTGCGTCGAGTCGAGCCTCTGTCGTCCGGTTCAAGTACAGGACGTCCGGTTCCGCGTGCTAGAGGGCCTCGATGGCAGCGGCATCCGCGCGCTCCGCCTCAAGTTGAGCCTCCACCGCCCTATTCACATCCACAACATCCGATTCCGCCTGCAGGAGAGCCTTGATGGCAGCAGCATGCGCGCGCTCCGTGTCGAGTTGAGCCTCTGCCTCCCGTCCTCCTTTAGTATCGCCATGTTGAACCGCTGGTCCGCCTGCACCATGGGGGACTCGGACGCCGGCACGAAGTCGACGTCCATCGTCTCGTACCCATCGGGGGCCTTCTGCGCCGTGACCTCCGCCATGAACATTGGATCGGCTTCCTCCTCCTCGTAGCTTGGCACCAGAGAACTCGGGGATTGGCCCACCGCAAAGCGAGCTTGGGAACAAAGGTCTGTGGCGCCGACCGCCGCCGCGATTTCTGCGCGGTACTCCGGTGTCAGCATCTTGTAGTAAGTGATCTTGCGGCGCACCATGGCTTTCCGGCGAACTAGGGGGCGCTTGATGCGGGCTAGGGGATCGAAAGGTGGGGAAATGGATTGGAGATTTGGTGTGGTTTTAGGGCACTAGCTGGCGTAGGCCGAGCAGCGAAGGTTTTGGTGTGAATAGTGGTTCCGGTGACGACTGGTCAATCGGTTTTGACTGTACATTGCTGTCGGATTTTGGGTTCCGGCAGACCCTTGAGGTTCAAACACTGGGGTGCACGCGGAGATCACACCCCCAGCCTACCCATGTTTCACCGCCTCGTAAGGATCTAGAATATTCGAAGAACAACACAAGGGACACAAGATTTATACTGGTTCGGGCCACCATTGTGGTGTAATACTCTACTCCAGTTTGTGGTGTGTGGATTGCCTCTGGGGCTGATGAGGGACAATACAAGGGAAGAACATCCTCGCGAGGGTCTGTTCCTGGTTGGCGCGATGAACTGTTAGGGGAGTTCAGTCGCCTCTCTCTCAATATCTCTGGTTGATCTCCAGATGCCTCTACCTTGTGGGTGGCTAGTCCTATTTATAGGCGAAGTCCCCGGGCCTCTTCCGAAATATTGAGCGGGAAGGGCGCCAATAATTGGCCATTTTGAAGGGGAACATCTAGTACACTTATCCTGACTAAAGTTGGTCCTCGCCTGCCAAAAGACCCTGACGATGATGCTGGCTTGGGCTCCACGATGACCTCCGTCCTGCCGTCCTGCTGGTCTTGGTCTTGTTGCACCGAAATGGTTGTCTTTGCTTGATCCCCTTTCCTGCGCTTGCCCCCTTTGCACCAAAGGGGAAACAAGGACTCTGCACAGGCCTGCGCCCACCTGGCCTTGGTCGTCATGGCTTGCGTCACGGGCACCTCATGAGGTACCCCGCCTCGATCTCTCCGCCTCCTCGTGAGCCATCCTGACGAGGCCATGCCTGAGGAAGCCTCCTGTCGTCCGCCCCGCAAGGCTTGGCCCCTCGCGAGGGTCTTGAGCATGTGTTGATGTAGATGGGCCATATTGGGCCACTCCTTGAGCCACGCCGCAGGCCGCTGGCAGGCAAGTCTGGGTACCCCCGTTCCTAGAATGCCGACAGTAGCCCCCGGGCCCAAGGCGCGCTTGGACTTGGATTAGCAGAGAAGCGAAGAGGCAAGTGCGAAGTGCCGCGGGCCCCAATAGCCTGCGGCCTTGGGCGCCGCATGGCGGTTGATTGGACGTGGGCGTCCCTGTTCCCCCACGCCTCCTTATTTTGCGCCCCAGCTAGGTGGACCCGCCGTTGTACACAATCTCTCCTCTTCTCGCCTTCTGCTCTTCCTTCTCTCGAGCTCCAGCCTCTGCTTCCAATACAATCTCGCATCCTCCCCCTTCCTGTCGCCATGGCCCCGACGAAGAAGGGGAAAGGGCCAAAGCCTGTGCCCTCGCCTCGCCCGTCGTCGTCGGTGGCTCCCGCTGTCGACCGGTCGATCATACTCAACCGGGAAGGCTCAGACAAGGTCAATTCCGCTATCGCCACCATCTTCAACGAGTGCGGGAGGACGACGGTATGGCCCGCGTCTCACTTCTCCATTAACAGGACAGCCACTGAGGTCCGGTACTTTGCCGATGCTCTGTGGGCGGGTCTGGTTCCCTCCTTTTCTGATTTCTTCAATGTTGTGCTTTCTCATTACCAGATCCACATGATGCATTTGGGTCCCGAATCCATTACTCTTCTTGCCGTTTTTGCTTTTGTCTGCGAGGCGATGATGGGCATCCCTCCTTCAATTGCCTTATTGCGCCACTTCTTCTCTCTGCGTCTTAGTGATCCTACCCAATGCTCGGGGTGTGTGAGTTTCCTTGCTGCACCAGAAACAGCGGCTTCGGGAATTGATTTCAGCCTTCCTCCGCCCGCAACCGGGTTCCGTGAGCGGTTGCTGTACGTGGACACTGGGGTGCCCAGCCCCTTGGAGCCAACCGTGCCCGCTATCCCCAACTCAGGCTGGGGCCAGGAGACGCTCACGAGCCCCCGGCTCGTCTTCGTTTGGCATCGCTTCACGTACTTGAGGTCGCTTGGTGTGACGGCATCCAAGGTGGTGAAGGAGTTCCTCCTGTGCTGCATTGCCCCTCTCTAGCGTCATTCCCGGCGGATGTGGGCCTTCGAGGGACGTGAAGACTGCATGAGGCTCCAAGAGGAAGATCTGACGCCCGAAGTGCTGAGGAAGGTTCTCATGATCCTGACTGGGGACCCTTCTCCTGGCAGCATCCGGCATGGGGGCTCCCTGCTGTACCTTTGCTCAAACATGGGCGATTTCGTGAAGCAGATGCCCAGCTTCGATGAATGGGGGCTGCGTCCCACAGGCCTTAGGGGGCCCCGCGAGAACCCAGTTGTGGTGGTTGCCCTTCCGGTTTCCCACGACGGCCCTTCCTCGAGTGGTGGAGCTGGGAGGCAAAAGGCGCCGGGGGCTGAGGGGGCCGCCTTCGAGATGATGACACCATGCGGTACTACTGAGGTGGCAGCTCCTGAGGCCCGCCCCGCGACGGCTGAAGGTACCGAGCCACGGCATGCGGCTCGCGTGGCAAAGGCCCCCGAGGCCCCGGCCACCCTCCTTGGCGTGGCGTCTGGCGACGTGTCTCTGGGCGAGGCCCCTGACGTCGGGCACCTTGACGTTTCTTCCTCGTCGCAAGCTGACCCCTGCGCCGAGCTTCTAGGTCGCTTCCGTCTGGACTTCGAGGCTCTCAGAAAGAGAAGGGAGGCCTTGGGTGATGACTACCCTTGCCGCCTATTGAAGCGCAGGAAGTACTTTGCCACCGATGAGTAAGCCTTTCCCTTCCTCTGTTCCTTATTCTCCTGCTGCTTCAGCTGATCATTACCCTGCAGGGCCCTTCCTGCCGAGTTCACGGAGGTGGCTGAGGAGCCATCCCTCCAGGCCTCGCCCTCTCCACCTTCCCCAAGCGTCACGGGCTCCAGCACTGCCCTTGCGGTGAGGCCGGTTGGAGAGGCGGGCCATCCTGTGGTGCCTCTTGGCTCCGCACCCCTCTCGACCATCCTTCGCGAGCCCTCCCGGGGCATAGCCAGCCTGCCCTGGGCTCTTCAACTGGTTGTGGATGATGATTGGCTGAGGTCGGCCTTGCGATCTTCCTTGGAGGGCAAGCTGGCTCTGGGCCAGGCTTCTGGCGTGGCGCGTCCGGCTATCGCGAGGGCGCCAGCCCCCAGCCCCCTACCCAGCGGGGGAGTGCTGATCCGTGGCCCTCCTCGTGCGTCCGAGGCAGAAGGAGATGCGGAAGACGTGCTTGAGCGCGTTTGGGAGCGCCGTGCCCTCCGCCTAGGGTTCCTCCGGAGGGCGGCGGACGCGGTGAGCCAACTTGGTGCAGAGCTCGCTGACAAGGACGTGCGCCTTGAGGCTGAGGACCTGCGCCTAGCTAAGGAGAGGCGCAAGCTGAAGGTGGCTGTTGCCCTTGCGTGCCACCAGCGTGACCTCGACAATGAGAAGGCCAGGCGTCGCTAGCAGCTTCTCGGGAGGCCTGCTCCCGGGCCGTCGAGGAGGCTCAAGAGGCCAACCAGCGGCGCAGGGCCGCGGAAGAGTGGGCATGGGAGCTCCGGGCCCTGAGCAGCTCCCTAGAGCAACAGGTGGAGTTGCATGAGGCGGCCCTTGCATCGATGGAGGGGGGCTCGGTTGATCAGGCAGAGCTTCAGAAGCGTGAGGAGGCACTGAGGCTGGAGGCCACCGAGCGCGCCCTGGAACTTGAGCGATTAGAGACGAGGGAGCGCATGGTGGCGCAGGCAGAGGATGATGTCGCCGCGAGGGAAGCCCGAGCCTCGGAAGAAGTTGACCGCCGTGTGGCGGCGGCTCACTCGAACCTCGAGCGCGAGTTCGAGGAAAGGCTTGAGCTGATCCAGGTCGAAGCAGAGGGCAGGACCACCGCTCTAAAGGCCAAGCTGGATGAAGTGGTGCGGCGGGCGGACGCGGCCGGGGCCGCCCTTGGCGCGGCACAGGCGGAACTGGCTTCCTCCCGAGCCGAGATGCTTCTTCTCCACCAAAGGGTGGATGCGGCCGAGGCCGTTGCGCGGCGGAATGAGGACGAGATACGCCAGCGGCAGACCCTGGAGCACGTGCACAGCCCCATGCTCCGCGAGCTCCAGGAAAGAGCCAACACGGCGTTGGGTGTCATCTGCGAGGCATCCATTGGGGAACCTCATGTGGTCAACTATGCTGGTAACCTTCAGTTCTTCACCGACGTGGTGACGCTGCTGGAGGTCCGTTCGGGTAGAGCAGACAGGTTGGTGGAGGAGAGGAGCCGCGCCCTACTTGGGCGTGCTTTCTCTCGCGTCTTCAGTCATCTTCAGCACATCGACCCCCACTTCAACTTCGATGCCGCCATCCCACCGGTGCCCTTGGCCGTCCGGGACAATCTGGCGAGCTGGGTGGAAGACAACATGGACGCCCTGGTTCGCGCCTTCACCATTGACGACGACAGCATGGTCGTAGCCACCGACGAGGGCGGAGTGGTGAATGGCCCGGGCGCTGGTGAGGGCGCAGCGATGAATGACCCAGGTGCTGTCGGCAGCGACGTAGGAGGTGATGGCGAAGCCAACGACGCCAGCGGCGGCTCCGGAGGTGTCCCTAGGGATGCATTGGGGGATTTATCCGATTGACCATGTGCCGTTTCTGTTTTTACCCTGCATAGAGAGAGTTCGGGCTTGGCCCACGAGATTGTAAGAGCATTTTGGGAGGGGGGGGCCCTCTTGTAAAAACTTGCAGTTAGCGTATTTGTAGACATGATATCACCCGCGTGCCTGCGCCGGGCGACTGGTTTATGGCGAGCCGGCCGGCTTGTTTACCTTTGACCCACGTGGGCCTTGAGCTAGTATGCGGAGGGTCATGGTACCCTTAGCGTCTCCCGAACGAGCCTGTTGAACCTGCAAGTAGATCCTCCTGAGAGGGCGTGCCGATGGCAGTCTGGGCTATGTTCATGCTGGGCCTGGCCCGGCTCGTGAGGGGCTCGCGAGGGGAGGCAGCAGAAGCTCGGACGGACGCAAAGGGGCAACCAGAACGCAAGAGATTGCTCGAACGAGACTAAACACCCCTTCCCTGGACACACGCAAGTTTTAAGCTCAAATCCAACTTAAATCCGAACAGGGAAAAGCAACAACCAAGGGGAAAAGCAGGAAAAGCAGAAAAAGCCGCGTCCGGCACCTAGTCTAGTCTTCGACGTCTTCTCACCAGCGCGGAGCTAAGTGCTGCCACTGGCGTGGGCGGGAGCCCCTGAGGCCCGAGGACTGCTCTCCGGAGACTCCGGGGTGTGTACAACCCCACTCATTATTACGTGAGAGTGTCACGGGGCAGCGAGCTTCACAGGCACTGGGCCTTCTTCACAGGTATTGGCCTTGCTTCATATCGCCAGACGAGGGCCCCGCCTTGCGCCACACTCTATCACCACCGACGACGGCCGGAGATCGAGGACGCCGCCGACGGGATAGAGCGGTCGCCAGCGGTTCCCCCGACGACCACGGGTCCTCTGCCGGGGGTAGGCCCTGGGGCACCTCCTCGGCAAAGGGCCTACCTCCTGAGGGCGCCTTGCTCCGAGTGCCGTGTGGGTGAGGCTGGATCTCGGCCCCTCTCCTGCAGCCCCCGGTGCCCTCCTCCTGAGGGGTGGGGAGCTGCTGGATTGGGGCAGCCACCCGCTATGACGACCTGTACCTCCTGCGATCCACGATTAGCGTATGCCTATTCCTGAGGGATTAGCGGTACCCGATAGTCACTGCCTCCGGCGCGGTCGACGGGGCCTTCCCTTGGCTCCTGAAAGAGCTCGACCTCGGGTGCTTCTTCTCCCCAGCCTGGGCTGAGGAACTGGCCATGGTCTTCCTCCTGCGCGTGTCCTTGATCCATCATGTGTGGCACATACGCCTCCGGGGCCGCCGCCCCGAATGCCTCGCCGTAGTGCCCCATGTGCCACGCAGTTCTGCTCGCGATGCCAACCTGGGAGTGGTAGCGTGGCGGCTCACCGGGACCATGGGCTGTAGTGGATCCCCCTTCGTAGGTCGGAGGCGGAGGCGGCGCCGTTGGTGGCCAGGCGCCGAGGGTCAGGTTGGTGTTGGAGTGGCCCTGGAATTCGCTGGGAGCTGTGTGGGCGCGTGTGGGGCCTCCGTGCGGTCCACCTTGGGCCTGAGGCGGTAGCTGGGTGTAGAAGGGGGGAGCCCCCGAGGCGGCGGAGCCCAGGAGCTCTGCCACCCGCTCCAGTAGTACGTCGCGGCCGCCCTCCAGCAGCCTGCATTGCAGTAGTTCTCGAGCCACTGTGAGCGTGGCCCTTGAGTTTGCCTGCTCTCGCCACGAGTACGGCGCCGTGGCCGCGGCGTGGCTCGAGGCCCTCACTGCCGACCGCACCTGCCGCGGTGTGAGGGCTGGTGTCGCCTGACCGCGTCGCCCACGGCCTGCAGCGCCCTGCGGACCGCGGGCTGCCTAGGGCACGGGGTTGAGGTCGCCCTGGGCAAGCGGCTCCACGTGGGCGGGCCAGGCCACCCAGGGATCTGGGTTACCCGCGGGGTCGCCGGACATGATGATGATGCGACGGGCGGCGAAACACGAGGCGACGGAGAGCAGATTCCGGCACACCCTTACCTGGCGCGCCAAATGTCGGATTTCGGGTTCCGGCAGACCCTTGAGGTTCGAATACTGGGGTGCACGCGGAGATCACACCCCCAGCCTACCCATGTTTCACCGCCTCGTAAGGATCTAGACTATTCGAAGAACAACACAAGGGACACAAGATTTATACTGGTTCAGGCCACCATTGTGGTGCAATACCCTACTCCAGTTTGTGGTGTGTGGATTGCCTCTGGGGCTGATGAGGGACAATAGAAGGGAAGAACAGCCTCGCGAGGGTCTGTTCTTGGTTGGCGCGATGAACTGCTAGGGGAGTTCAGTCTCCTCTCTCTCTTTGGTTGATCTCCAGGTGCCTCTACCTTGTGGGTGGCTAGTCCTATTTATAGGCGAAGGCCCCGGACCTCTTCCCAAATATTGAGCGGGAAGGGCGCCAACAATTGGCCATTTTGAAGGGGAACATCTAGTACACTTATCCTAACTAAAGTTGGTCCTCGCCTGCCAAAAGACCCTGACGATGAGGCTGGCTTGGGCTCCACGATGACCTCCATCCTGCCTTCCTGCTGGTCTTGGTCTTGTTGCACCAAAATGGTTGCCTTTGCTTGATCCCCTTGCCTGCGCTTGCCCCCTTTGCACCAAAGGGGAAACAAGGACTCTGCGCAGGCCGGCGCCCGCCTGGCCTTGGTCGTCATGGCTTGCGTCATGGGCACCTCCTGAGGTACCCCGCCTCGATCTCTCTGCCTCCTCGTGAGCCAGCCTGACAAGGCCGTGCCTGAGGAAGCCTCCTGTCGTCCGCCCCGCGAGGCTTGGCCCCTCGCGAGGGTCTTGAGCATGTGTTGATGTAGATGGGCCGTATTGGGCCACTCCTTGAGCCACGCCGCAGGCCACAGGCAGGCAAGTCTGGGTACCCCCATTCCCAGAACGCTGACAATCGCTCTTGTCGCGTTCACGTTGCGGCCCGGCGCGCTGGACCCTCCATGTCGCTCACTGAATGGAACGCGCTTCGTCTTGCGTTTTCACTCGCTTGTGGGACCGCAGTTGAGAGCAAACCAACGTCCCTCCCCCTCCCCCACCCGCGTCATTTATTATACTACCACTCCCTCCGTTTTATGCGGAGTAAATAAAAACAGAGGGAGTATACTACGGATGAGGATCCCCTGACGTGGCCGAACCCATTGAGTAACTGACATGCGGGGCCTAGCAAGCATGGGGTCCGCCAGTAAGTGGCCTAAAGGGAGGGTAAGGCAGGGATACCTACGTCAGAGGGTCCACTTCCACTACTACTCCCTCCTTCCATTTACTATACAGGGCCTAATGCGTTTTTCGAGGCTAACTTTGACCAAATGTTAGAGTAATAATATATGACATGCAACTTACACAAAGCATACGGTCAAATTCATATGTGAAAGGAGTTTCCAATGATATAATTTTCACATTATACATCTCATGTACTATTAATCTTGTCAATTGTCAAATTGGAAACTATCTCGAGTACAAATCTAGGAGTACGTACGAATCTAACAATATTGATTGGGTGTTGTTGAATGTTGATACCTTTTTTTATCAAAGTAGAGATACTTTGCCTACACATAAAACCTATATGTAAACTAGAAAGGATAGGAGGGAGTATATTGTATGTTCAAAAATGAAACGAACATTGAATACCTTTTACATATGATTTGCGGATGCTATGATCACCGGTTCAAAATTTTGAATCCGCCTTAGGTATCATGTGCCCCCACTCGTTCCCTCTCGATTTCATCTCGGGGTCCAGAGATCTATTGAAAGAGGACTAGGGTGGGTACATGCGAATGATACTCAGCGGAATGTTCAAATGAGACATGTGGGAGGATAGACTCGACTGGAGGGCGACATGATCGATGGAGAAGAGGGTTGGAGAGGAATGAGAAATAAGCAAACGCCACATGATTATACTTGAACGGCTCAAATAAACAATAAGTTGTCTCACTTGGCCTCCATAGTGAAAGGCCTAATGCACAACACGGAGCACTGACGCTCGAATATGGCCGGGAAAATAGGGAAACCGACATGTGGGGCAAACCCGTCGGGACGATGTAGCGCAGACTAGTCCAATGGAGGAGCTGGCCCACGACCTCCTCGCCACCGACAACTGTTCATGTGGGTCGTTGGGACCAACAATGGGGCGCAGCTCCAGCACCACCTCTGGACACGGCAACCGGGGTGAGCGACACGCTCATATCGTTGCTAAACGCGGTCGGTTTCAGTGTGTCGAGGGTGGCGTTAGTGCTATGGCACGACCAACAGTATGTTTGGTTTGTGCCCAAGGTTGCCCCATCAAAGCATTGAGTAGCCAAAATTTTGGTTGAGGTATTGGTTGCCCATGATTTGGCCGACATTGGCAAGAAAAATGAACTAGAGTTGGCTAGAGTTCATTGGCATGCCAAAAAATGGCAACCATCCAAACAAAGACCAATCTTTGGGTCATGACCAAAATTTTGGTTGAGGTATTGGTTGCCCATGATTTGGCCGACATTGGCAAGAAAAATGAACTAGAGTTGGCTAGAGTTCATTGGCATGCCAAAAAAATGGCAACCATCCAAACAAAGACCAATCTTTGGGTCATGACCAAAATTTTGGTAAGGTGCACTTTGGCCACAATCGAAACACACCCCAACACCCGGCTCGTTGAGGATGCACGGGGCACCGCGACGCATCCGCGGAGTGGTGTAGCACGGCCAACTGCATCCTCTAGACCTGAGACCATGCCGGGTCGTCTTGCTTTTTCAATGACATGCGGGGATCGCATGTGAGCAAAGGGCATCTCCAACGTTGCCACGAGCGCAGCTGACTACCCTGGCACACCAAAACCCTCGTCCCTCGCGCCATCGCGCGGTGCGTTCCCAGCCGATGCCAGCTGCCCGCATTCATGCCGTCCGTTCATATGTCATCGTTAAGAGGCTCGATGCACGAGGAACCAACTCCGGCGACTTAATGACGCACCCGGATGCTTGGCCTCACCGGAATGCACTACTTGAAGCGGCAACGCCCAACTAACCTCCACACCATGGAGCATCGTCCTCCTACCTGGCACCACATCCGCCGTGATCACAAGTGCGAACGCTCTGCGGGAGAGCTTGTCTTCGGGGATGAAGCTCGAGGTCGCTGCCCTCGCTCAAGTCACCTCTCCCGATGCAATACCGGTGTAGCCGGACGTGGACGCGACCGCACAAGCGGTGGCCCCGCTGGAGGCCGACAACGGGAGCACCGTCAGCCACGCGTCCTACTTGCCGCCGTCCAACGTCCGGCACCGACGAGGTCGGGGACTCCTCCGAGGATGAGTAGGGCATGGGAGGCGGCAGGGCATGGTGTGCCAACTAGCCGGTCCGTATCCCGTGTTCTACTCTTCCTCGCCGGAGACCGCACCTTCACTTCACGGGTCTTGAACCCCGCCCCCGTACATAGAGATCGCAGATGGAGGACGTCAGTCACTGCCGTAGAATAGGTTTAGGGTCAGGTTTCTTTTATTTTTCTGTCCTATAAAAGTTCGAAATGTAATGAAAATCTGCCGTGTTTGCATTAATCTCGGCCGGTGTATATGAACTTTCACAATAATATACATATTGTAGGAGTACTAGCAAGATGCCCGTGCATTGCACGGAAGATGAAGATCTTGTGGGAGAAAAGGATGAACGAGGGAAAGCCTTATCTGCAAATGTGGAGAGGAGTGCGGGTAAATTGTCATAGTTTCCTTCCTATCCGTTAGATATAGATCGGACGGCCTATATTGCAGGATGACAAGCACACCATCATCACCAACTCTGCTTTTTATTGAACCGAGACAAATCTAACATGCGATGTAAAATAAACACATAGGGTCTATACATACACAAATTATATTAGGCACTCCAATAGTACGTCCACTACACATTCATGCATTTCACATCTTTCTACATCTACGGGAACCTATGAAAGGGTTAACGTAAATTGCCTCTCTCTCTCCTCCCCTAATTTTCATGGTGGTGGGCCCCTCCCTCCCCCTAATCTACAATCAACAGCTCACACGTTTCACATTACGTTAATTACATAACTGGGATTACGTAGGTGTAGCATTACTCGTCCTAAAAAACCCAACTAAGCCAACCTCCTAGCATATCCCGCGGGAAAAGACCCGGCCGCGCCGTTTTAGTCGGGATTACCAGATTACTAGTACTAGTATCGATGGATCGCATGAAGCAAGAAAAAAATTGTTTGAGGGGGCGAAGCACCTAGTTTAAAAGGAAAAAAGGCGGTACACTCACAGCACTCCTGTCGCGGTCGCATTGCACCCCACACATGTTCGGTCCTACACACGCGTCACACAAACGGAACGCGCTTCGGCTTGCCTCTTCACTGACACGTGGGACTGCACTTGGAGAAACCGACCATGCGCCAAACTCCCCCCGCACACTGCGCGAAAATCCTCCCCCCCCCCACACACACACAAAAATTCCCCCAAATCCGATTCAACCGCCCTTCGGCCAACTAGCCAATAATATTCCCCAAACCCCCCTCCCCCTCGTCCCCCTCCACTCCATTTGCTCCGCCAAAGCCGCCCTCCCGCCGTGCTGATACATCTGCGCTGCCGTTCGTCGAGGGCACGCACGGCGATCCTCTCGCTCCCACAATACACTCTTGTAGACTGCCATCCTCTAGCCGTGCTTCCACCTCTGGCTACGTTCTTGTGGAGGCGCACGGCGGTCAGTGCCGCCACCGCTGGTGACGTTCATGTGGAGACGCACGGCGGTCTGCTTCTCCCATGGTACGCGCATTCTAGACTGAGGCCCCGTTCATGTCGGTTTAGCGTTGAATGTTAGCAGATAGACGTTGTTAATCTCACTGTTTACCGAAGTAGTTTACTATCAATATGCTCTGCTTAAGAAGCTTCCTTGCCCTGTTCTGCACTCAATCTGCTTAGCTGAGATGGCATGCCAAGGCCGATTAGTTGCTAAAATATCCTGCCATATATTTATTGTGACGTAGATTGCCATGGTCTAGTAGCCAATCTATTAGGTCAAATAGCTCTACATTGTTTTATACTCAATCTTTGTTGCTGCGATGGCCTTCGATAGTTCGATGGCTGTGTGCTCGGCCTCATTGACTGCTGAAATAGCCTACCATAATTTAGCACTCAAATATGTTTGCTGAATTAGCTTTACATATATTTTGTTACTTAGATCTGCTTGTCCAAATATCTTGCCATAGCTTTAGACATAGACCTAGGTATTTTTTTCTGGACTTCATAAAAAAGTGTAGGACCTTGAAGTATGTCTAGAGGGGGGGTGATTAGACTACTTGACCAATAAAAACTTAACCTTTTCCCAATTTTAGAGTTTGGCAGATTTTAGCTATTTTAGGACAAGTCAAGCAATCATCACACAATTCAAGCAAGCATGCAAAGAGTATATAGGCAGTGGAAATTAAAGCATGCAACTTGCAAGAAAGTAAAGGGAAGGGTTTGGAGGATTCAAACGCAATTGGAGACACGGATGTTTTTGGCGTGGTTCCGATAGGTGGTGCTATCGTACATCCACGTTGATGGAGACTTCAACCCACGAAGGGTAACGGCTGCGCGAGTCCACGGAGGGCTCCACCCACGAAGCGTCCACGAAGAAGCAACCTTGTCTATCCCACCATGGTCGTCGCCCACAAAGGACTTGACTCACTAGCGGTTGATCTTCACGAAGTAGACGATCTCCTTGCCCTTACAAACTCCTTGGTTCAACTCCACAATCTTGTCAGAGGCTCCCAAGTGAAACCTAGCCAATCTAGGAGACACCACTCTCCAAGAAGTAACAAATGGTGCGTTGATGATGAACTCCTTGCTCTTGTGCTTCAAATGATAGTCTCCCCAACACTCAACTCTCTCTCATGGGTTTTGGATCTGGTGGAAAGAAGATTTGAGTGGAAAGCAACATGGGGAAGGCTAGAGATCAAGATTCATATGGTAGGAATGGAATATCTTGGCCTCAACACATGAGTAGGTGGTTCTCTCTCAGAAATGGTAAGTTGGAAGTGTAGGTTCGTTCTGATGGCTCTCTCCACGAATAAAGAGGAGGTGGAGGGGTATATATAGCCTCCACACAAAATCTAACCGTTACACACAATTTACCAAACTCGGTGGGACCGAATCGTTAAACTCGGTTAGACCGATTTAGTAAACCTAGTGACCGTTAGTGATTTTCGGGGGGACGGACATGCATCTCGGTGAGACCGATTCGGTTAGGCTTAGGGCATAACGTAATCTCGGTAAGGCCGATTACACAAACTCGGTGAGACCAATTTGGTAGTAAGCTTCCCAGAGAGTTGGTCAGGTAAACTCGGTGGGACCGATTTGCTCTTTTCGGTGAGACCAAAATGTTACAAAAAGGAAACAAAGAGTTTACATTGCAATCTTGGTGGGACCGATCGCTCACTTCGGTTAGACCGAAACGTTACAAAGGGAAATAGAGAGATTACAATCCCATCTCGGTGAGACCGAGATCCCTATCGGTAAGACCCATTTGCTTACGGTTTGTGGCAGTGGCTATGACTTTTGGAATCGGTGGCGCCGGATAGGAAGAATCGGTGTGACCGATTTTAGCTTTGGGTTTAGGTCATTTGTGGATGTGGGAAAGTAGTTGAGGGTTTTGGAGCATATCACTAAGCACATGAAGCAAGAGGCTCATTAAGCAACACCTCATCCCTCCTTGATAGGATTGGCTTTTCCTATAGACTCAATGTGATCTTGGATCACTAAAATGTAAAATGAAGAGTCTTGAGCTTTTGAGCTTGAGCCAATCCTGTGTTCTTAGTATTTTGAGGGATCCACTTTCATCATCCATGCCATGCCATTCATTGAGCTTTCCTGAAATAATAGTCTTGGAATAGCATTAGCTCAATGAGCTATATGTTGTTATGAATTACCAAAACCACCTAGGGATAGTTGCACTTTCAATCTCCCCTTTTTGGTAATTGATGACAACATATAGATCAAAGCTTCGACAAATGATAATAAGATTTAATAACATCGTCGCTTTGAGAAATATGTGATAAGCAAGAGCTCCCCCTAAATTTGTGCATGGGTTAAGATTTGCTTTGGACTGCAAATGCACAATGAATTAGGCTCATGGGTTACTCTTCCATGTCACATACATCTTGGTGGAGTGCTCAAAATAATAAACAATGAATACATGCACTCATCACCAAGCCTAGTGAATGATCACATAAGATAGATAGGATAATATCAAGCATGCATAAGTGTAGCTTATGATCAAACACATGATCATCAATGTCTCACAAGCATAGTATCTCAACCAAAAGCAAACAAAGTTTAAAAAACCACCAAATAAAGCAAGAGAGAACAAAAGCAACACACTCTCTCTCGAAACCTATGATCTATACATTTTTCTCCCCCTTTGGCAACAAGTTACCAAAAAATTCATAGAAAATGCATAGTGCTAGATCGACTCTCAGGCTTGATCTTCTAGTGGTGGTGTCCTGATAGCTCCTTGGACGAAGGCTTCAGTTGAAGTAGAGGGTGCTGGAGTGGATGCTGGAGCTGGTTGCACTGGAACTATAGGGGCAGTAGCTGGTGCTGAAGTTGTTGCTCTAGTGTCTGTCACTGGCACTTCAACTCACCTCTGGGCTCTGGGCACTCTGGCAAATACATTTGTGGAAGCCTTGCCCTGCCTCTCCTGCATATCATCCTGCAGCTGCTCTACAACTGACTAAATCTCAGTTACTTTAACATCAAGGTCATGGAATTTGAGTTCCATGATTCTCTCAAGGCTCTCCTGATTCTGAGTGAGGGTGGCCAGTCCTTTCTCAATCCTTAGTGTAGATTCTATCAAGTAACCAAGCTGCTCCTATTTAGTTTTCAAGAAATATTCAGATGCCTCCTCTTGAGTTGGCATCTTGGCAGCCTTCTCCTTCTTTGCCTTCTCCTTCTTCTCCTGAGCTTGAACTGATTGTGGATCATCTTCATTCAAGACAACCTCATTGTCCTCAAAGTCTGGATAAAGTGGAAAATGTTCCTTATCCAACTGATATTTTCCTGTGCCCATCTTTGAGTTGATCAATTCCTGAATCTGAGGTGCATATCCACAGCTCCTCTTCTGATCTGCTGTAATCCTCTTGATTGTTTAAATTATTAGGCTCATGACTTTGAACTTCTGAGGCACATCAAACACATGCAGCATGTTGATGGCATGTCCTCTGATCATGTTATGGTCACCAGACTTGGGCAACAAAGTGTGCCTCAGAATCCAATTTATGGTTGGCAATCCTGACAGCAGAAAGTGAATTGATCCAAACTTGTGAGTCTCAACTGCCTTGTCTGGGATCTCCTTGTACATGTGAGCCATTGAATTGTGACCCAACTTCTTCTTTACATAAATGTCCAGGTCATCCTCATCTTCCTTGGGGGCATTTATCAGACTTGCCCATTCTTCAACAGTGGATTGGTACCTTGTACCTTCAGACATCCAAACAATTCTACCATCTGGGTAAATTTGTGCTGTGGAGTAGAACTGCATGATAAGCTCATCATTCCTCTTGGTGAACTTCTGTCCAACAAAATCAGCAACTCCACAAGCAACAAAGCTTTCTTGCACTCCAGGATAGTGCTGCTCATTGTCCCTGATGTAGGTCCAGTCGACCCACCTCATGTCACAGACTATAGGCTTCTTGTCCAACAGAATTGTTTCATAAAAGTCCTGTTGTTCCTTTGTATGGAACCTGTAGTCAACAGCAGTTCTTCTTCTTGAAGCATATGGATCTTCCATCCTCCACAGTCTCAGCCCTGAATCCTTCCTGATTCTCATGTCCTCAGCCACAGGATGGGCATCATTGTGGTCTGGTATCTTGGGGTTGAGCTTTCTTAGGACATGTGCTTCTTCATCCTCATATTCAGTAACATTGGGTACTGGGGCCTTGTTCTTCTCAGCAGCTAGAATACTCCTAGTATTCCTCTTTGGAACTTCCTTGGCCTTGGAGGCAGCTTTGGGTGCATCCTTGGGCTTGGATGTTGTAGCCCCTGATCTGATTGCATCACCCATAAGCTTAGGTGCCTTAGGTGCTGGTGCAACATCCTCTTCCTCTTCATCAGAATCTCTTCTCATAGAGGGCTTTCCAAGGACCTTGGCAGTTGTGGTTCTTGCTCTCTTCTTTTTCTTGTCCTGATCACCATCATCCTCTGATTAAATTGTGAACTTCATAGTTGCACCAGTTGGGACTTTCTGAGGTTTGGAAGAAGTGACTTTCTTCTCAGGTGCTTCTTTGGGTTGAGCCTGAGTTGGCACTTGAGTGGACTTTCTGGCCTTTGGCATTGGTGTCCTCTTGGCAGGAACTTTCTTCTTCAGACCTGGCTTAGTGCTATGTGCAGAGCCATATTCCTTCTTGAGCACCACTTTCTTGCAAGTGGCCTCATCTTCCTCAGCTTTGTAGTCTTCATCCTTTGAATCTGAAGTTCTTTTCCTCCTTTGCCTAGTTGTAGCCTTAGGCAAATTGCTAGGAATACTTCTGCTCCCTTCATCTGTAGTTGAGGGAGTAGTGCCCTCACTCAAGTCCATCTACTATACTGACATATTCTGGCTGTCACTCTGATCTGACATACTGCAAAAGCTGACTGCTGACCCTGTGAAGAGTTATAGATGAGATAGAATAGATGAGCATCACAAAATGCAGAGATTTTTGCAAAAGAATGATTCAAAAGTTTAGTTTTAGTTTTCCACAGAAAGCATTTCGGATGAACCGATTTTCAAACTCGGTGATACCGAAGCAGTTTTGGAACCTAAACTGATGATCTCGGTTGGGCCGAGTCACAGTTCGGTGGCACCGAGACTGCTAGGGTTTTACAGAATCCTCAAATCGGTCGCACCGATTAGTAATTCTTGGTCAGACCGAGAGTCACTAGTGCAATGGCATAAGCCAAATCGGTGAGACCGAGTTTTTCAACTCGGTGGGTCCGAGATGGTTTCGGCGGAAACCTAACCCTAAAAATTTGAATCTCATCTAATCTATGGATTACTTTGGTTGGATAGAAGAGTTTCAATCGTGGCAAGATTCAATAAAAGTACAAGGTGCTTTTGAATCAGACGTGGATAACACAAAGATCAAGTCCGTACCCTAATTTGGCGGTGTACTTGCTACGGCGGCAACGGCAGGGACGAAATCCGTTGACGGCAGCGGAGACCAGCGACAGGAGGCTGCTGGCGACGAGGAGACGATCCGAAGACCTCCGATGGTAGAGCAAGCTATTGCGCGGGCGAAGGGTTTTGGAGAAATTTCCAAAATTTTGCCCGTGACTATATATAGCCCGACCCTGTCAGTATGACCGAGTGGAACAACTCGGTGGCACCGAGATGCATAACTGTGTTCAGTTACAGCAAATCTGTGAGACCGAAGAGTTCAAATCGGTTGCACCGAGATTAAAACTTAGATTAACTTAATGATCTCGGTAGGACTGAAATGGAGGAATCGGTCTGACCGAGAATCACAAAGAGGTTTTGGAAGTTTAAGTCTATGACGAATCGGGGACTCCGAGCGCTCCTCACACAGAGTGGTTCGAATATGACTTGATCAAATTTTTGTGATGTAGCATGAATAGAGTTTGAGATGAGAAAAGCATAGATAGCTAAAGAAGGTTCTTAGGCATTCTTGTCCATCCACTTGGCAAAAAGAAAAGAACCCAAACAATCAAAACAACAGGTGGATGTCCTTGAATGAGTAAAATATGCACCAGCATACTCACACAATAAGATGGCAAATGAAATATGTGGCAAAGCATGCACAACAATTCTAGCATCTATCAAACAATTGGTGATGACTATGTCATCTATATATATGAGTATATTGACTTAGGAGTCAAATGAGAACATTTGATCATAGGTCATAGTCATCGTTTAAGCTCAAGTGGGGTTACCACTTTTACATAATGCATTGATGTGTTCACACCATTAGAGTTGCTTTGACTCAATTCTTAGAGTTAAGCTCCCCCGATGTGAGATCCCCCCTTAGAGGGATGAACTAACCTTGGGTTTTGTCAATGATGACTTCATGTAGGTGTTGAAGATGTGGATGCTCAATGTTGGTGTAGATCATTTGGAGCAATCCTTTGGAGTGAGTTGCACTTTCAACTTACCTACATGGGTTAGTCCCACAAGGAACAAACAAGCATATCCATAGACATAGAGTGATGCACACACAAGATGATGTCCATGAATTCATTAGGTTACCTTGTCCCTTGCCTTACCAACATGAGGGTTTGTGACTCCTTGAACTAGTGCAAGATGTGGAAGTTGATTGCACTTGTTCTTGCCAAAATGATATGAGTGTAGAATGTTGGCGGAGTCACCCTCAAGAATTCTCTACTTCTTCTTCTTCGGGATCCACATCATCTTGATGGGAATCCTTGGAGTTGTAGTTGTACTTGATGAAGTAGAACTTGACGTAGTCTTGGGGACCCACTTGAACGAGGCTTTAGGTGCTTCTTCAAATGCATCAATCTCTTCTTGAAGCTTGTCCTTGCCTTTGTTCCTGTGGTCTTGTGGTGGAAGATCATCTTGAGCTTGTGTTCCCTTGAAGGAAGTAGGATCATACTTCTCTTGTTGAGGAACAACCTTCTTGGGGTATTGATCTTCTTCCCACTCAACTCCATTGGCATTGAACTTTCATTCAAAACCAACACCTTGATTCTTCCGGTGCCTTCCTTTCTAGCGTACAATTTCTTCGAAAGGCTTACTCCCGGCAAGGCTCTTGTAAACACCTTTCTCTATAATTCCCTTCAATAAGCTATTTTCTTGCTCAAGTGTAACTTGGCTAAGAGAATCATTAGTGGAATCAAGAGAACTACTAGAAGCAACAATATTGGATTTGACATTATTATTGTCACTACTAGAGGAAGTATCTTTCTTGTGCTTGTTACTAGACTTGACTTGAGGCATTTAAGTAGATAAGAGTAAACGCTTGGCAATGTAAGAAGAACTTTTCTTGCAAAGATCATCATTGATTGCTTTTAAGAACTCATGCTCTTGCTCAAGATTGAGCTTTTCAAAGCGTAACTTCTCATGAGCCCTTAAAAGTTCTCGATGATCTTCGTAGATAGTTTCATGAGCTAACTTAAGAGAGTTTAGTTCTTTAGTTAGAAGCTCAATCTTCTTCTTATCATTGTCATTCGTTTTATCTTGATTAGCATGATTAATTGATGTTTCATCATAGTATTCATCACTAGAGTTGTCAACAAGTAAATCATCATCCACAAGCAAGTCATCTTCATCACTATTGAAATCAACATACTCAGGATGTGTTACCTTTGGACCTTTGGCCATGAAGCATCTTCCAACACTTTCATTTGGTGAGTCAAATATGTCGTAGGAGTTGGTTGACACAAGTGCTAGACCGGCAACACCTTCATCTTGAGTATATTCGGAGTCGGAGTGATAGCTTCTCTCGGAGTGATTGTCGGAGTCGGAGCCGGATACCCATTCACCAACATGAGCTTGATGTCTTCGTTTTGTGTAGCTCCTTGATGACTTGTCCTTCCTTTCCGAATCCTTGCTTCTCCGTGAGGGTCTTCATTCATAACGATCATCTCTACTCCTCCTCTCTCTTGGTCGTGATTCTTCTCTTTTGCTCCTTCTTCTTGGAGAATCTTCTCTTCTTTTGTAGGGTGCCGTACACTCATTGCAGTAGTGTCCGGGTCTCCCACAATTGTAGCAATTGCGCTCTCGACTAGAAGATCTTTTGTCATTGTAAGACCTTGACTTGGAGCTTCTTTCTTTGCTTCTACTCTTGTAGAATTTGTTGAAGTTCTTCACCATTAAGCTCAATTCTTCATTGAAGGTTGGTTTCTCACTTGATGATGTGGGGGCTTCACTTGAGGCTTTGTAAGCACCACTTGACTTGTTGTGAAGTTCCTCCTTATCCTTGAGTGACATCTCATGAGCAACAATTCTTCCAATGACTTCCGTTGGCTTGAGATCTTTGAAGTTTGGCATCATTTGAATCAATGTGCACACGGTATCATAGTTTCCATCCAATGCTCTTAGAATCTTCTTGATGATGAATTTGTCGGTCATCTCTTCACTCCCTAAGCCGGCAATCTCATTTGTGATAAGAGCAATCCTAGAGTACATTTCAGCAACACCTTCACCATCCTTCATTTTGAACTTGTCAAGATGACTTTGGAGCACATCCAACTTGGATTCCTTGATGGACTCGGTAACTTCATGCATATCAATCAAAGTATCCCAAATTTCCTTTGCATTCTCAAGACGGATGATTTTGTTGAATTCTTCAGGGCACAATCCGTTGAAGATGATATCACAAGCTTGAGCGTTGTATTGCAGTATCTTCAATTCTTCCGCATTAGCTTCACGGTTCGGTTCTCTCCCATTGAAGAATTCACCTTGCAAGCCAATACAAATAATTGCCCAGACGGCGGGGTTATGTCCAAGAATATGCATTTTCATCTTATGCTTCCAACTAGCAAAATTAGTACCATCGAAGTACGGACCTCTACGGTGATAATTTCCCTCGCTAGACGCCATACTCTCCTAGGTTGTGAAACCAAGGCTATGACCACCAAAAGCTATGGAAATCAAAGCAAATGGAGACCAAAGCTCTGATACCACTTGTAGGACCTTGAAGTATGTCTAGAGGGGGGGTGATTAGACTACTTGACCAATAAAAACTTAACCTTTTCCCAATTTTAGAGTTTGGCAGATTTTAGCTATTTTAGGACAAGTCAAGCAATCATCACACAATTCAAGCAAGCATGCAAAGAGTATATAGGCAGCGGAAATTAAAGCATGCGACTTGCAAGAAAGTAAAGGGAAGGGTTTGGAGGATTCAAACACAATTGGAGACACGGATGTTTTTGGCGTGGTTCCGATAGGTGGTGCTATCGTACATCCATGTTGATGGAGACTTCAACCCACGAAGGGTAACGGCTGCGCGAGTCCATGGAGGGCTCCACCCACGAAGGGTCCACGAAGAAGCAACCTTGTCTATCCCACCATGGCTGTCGCCCACGAAGGACTTGCCTCACTAGCGGTAGATCTTCACAAAGTAGGCGATCTCCTTGCCCTTACAAACTCCTTGGTTCAACTCCACAATCTTGTCGGAGGCTCCCAAGTGACACCTAGCCAATCTAGGAGACACCACTCTCCAAGAAGTAACAAATGGTGCATTGATGATGAACTACTTGCTCTTGTGCTTCAAATGATAGTCTCCCCAACACTCAACTCTCTCTCATGGGTTTTAGATCTTGTGGAAAGAAGATTTGAGTGGAAAGCAACTTGGGGAAGGCTAGAGATCAAGATTCATATGGTAGGAATGGAATATCTTGGCCTCAACACATGAGTAGGTGGTTCTCTCTCAGAAATGGTAAGTTGGAAGTGTAAGTTCGTTCTGATGGCTCTCTCCACGAATGAAGAGGAGGTGGAGGGGTATATATAGCCTCCACACAAAATCTAACCGTTACACACAATTTACCAAACTCGGTGGGACCGAATCGTTAAACTCGGTCAGACCGATTTAGTAAACCTAGTGACCTTTAGTGATTTTCGGTGGGACTGACATGCATCTCGGTGAGACTGATTCGGTTAGGGTTAGGGCATAACGTAATCTCGGTAAGGCCGATTACACAAACTCGGTGAGACCGATTTGGTAATAAGCTTCCGAGAGAGTTGGTCAGGTAAACTCGGTAGGACCGATTTGCTCTTTTCGGTGAGACCGAAATGTTACAAAAAGGAAACAGAGAGTTTACATTGCAATCTTGGTGGGACCGATCGCTCACTTCGGTTAGACTGAAACGTTGCAAAGGGAAACAGAGAGATTACAATCCCATCTCGGTGAGACCGAGATCCCTATCGGTAAGACTGATTTGCTTAGGGTTTGTGGCAGTGGCTATGACTTTTGGAATCGGTGGCGCCGGATAGGAAGAATCGGTGTGACCGATTTTGGCTTTGGGTTTAGGTCATTTGTGGATGTGGGAAAGTAGTTGAGGGTTTTGGATCATATCACTAAGCACATGAAGCAAGAGGCTCATTAAGCAACACCTCATCCCTCCTTGATAGTATTGGCTTTTCCTATAGACTCAATGTGATCTTGGATCACTAAAATGTAAAATGAAGAGTCTTGAGCTTTTGAGCTTGAGCCAATCCTTTGTCCTTAGTATTTTGAGGGATCCACTTTCATCATCCATGCCATGCCATTCATTGAGCTTTCCTGAAATAATAGTCTTGGAATAGCATTAGCTCAATGAGCTATATGTTGTTATGAATTACCAAAACCACCTAGGGATGGTTGCACTTTCAAAAAGCATATATGTTTTTCCTGTAATATCTAGTAGAAGAACTAATTTGTATGTCTAACAGATGGACAGGACTTGGATAACTTCTGCTCGAAGATTCTCCGCTGCATATGTCGAGGGGGTTGAAAACTTCATGAACTTTATCAAAGCTGAGTACGGTGGTCCAAAATCAGATGTGCTCTGCCCGTGTAGCAGTTGTATGAATTCAGTTACAAGACCCCAGTCAACTGTACAAAATCATCTACACTTGTATGGGATGTCGGTCACATATACTAGGTGGGTTCATCATGGTGAAGCTGGGAACGTCAATGTTATTAACTACGTGGAAGCAGCAGATCACCATCTTGATTTTCCTGATGCTCAGGTGGAAGAGGAGGAGGAGGCGGTGGTGGCGGAGCCAGTGAGTTTGACCAACATTGAAACAATGCTACATAATGCTCATGCATTCCGTGAACTTTCACCTGCAGAAGAAAAACGGTGGGCCCGCATGTTGGAACAATGCAACGTTGCTGTCACCCCAGGAAATAAGCTGTCAGTATTCTTAGCTATGGTCACCTTTCTTCAGGTGAAGACATCTGAGCGGATGACCAACAAATCATTCGATGCGATGTTGGCTGCTTTCCGCAAATCTTTCCCAGATGCGTCTGAGCTGCCGCACACCTACAGTAAAATGAAGAATTTCCTTCGTGCAGTTGGAATTGGATATGATATGATCCATGTTGGTAAGAATAACTGTGTTCTGTTCCGGAAGGATTATCCCAACTTAAGTGAATGCCCGAAATGCAAATCATCAAGATGGAAAGATGGCGATGCTGTAAAGAGGATTCCTCATAATGTTTGGAGATATTTTCCAATTACATCAAGATTGCAGAGGTTGTTTGTTGATGCTGAAACAAGAGAGGATGTACTGTGGCATTCCAGGAACCAGGAGTACAGAGATCAGAATGTAATGAGCCATCCATCTCATGGTAGTGAATGGAAAAGCTTCAATGATAAACACAAAAAGTTTGCTGCTGACCCGAGAAACATTAATTAGACTTGGCTTAGCTTCAGATGGATTTTACCCATTTGGCCACCAGAGCGCCACATATAGCATGTGTCCAGTGCTTGTTACCCCTTACAACATGCCTCCAAATGTCTGCACCAAAGAATCAAACTACATGATGGCCTTGCTCATCCCAGGTCCAAAAAGGCCTGGAAAGGATTTTGATTTGTTCATGGAGCCTCTTGTGGAGGAACTTCAACAGCTATGGAAGGGTGTCCTCACTCGAGACCTATATAGCAGCCCACCAGCTGATTTCATTCTGCGTGCTATTATAATTTGGTGCATCCATGATTATCCAGCTTTGGGCACTATGTCAGGGCGAACGACACATGGTTACAATGCATGTGTTCACTAAGACAGGAATCCGCTGTCATACGCAATACTTAGCAAGATCTGTTACATTGGACACCGTGATGCGCCAAAGAGGCTCACCGCCGATGAGTTGCAAGTGGAATTAGAGAAGGTCAGGCATATTACACCAGGAAACCATCTTGGTAATGGTAGCGGGAAAAGGAAGCGTGGCAGGGCAAAAGAGAGATTATTGTTTACCGGCAGGTCCACTTTGTGGGACTTGGAGTATTGGACAAATTTGGATCTGCGGCATAATCTTGATGTGATGCACATCGAGAAGAATATATGTGATAGCATTATCGGCACACTTCTTAATATTGAAGGCAAGACGAAAGATACCTTAAAATCTAGGATTGATTTGACACACCTGGGTATCAGAAAGGATTTGCAGGTGCAAGATGAAGGCAAACCACGGGATATGGCACCAGCTGTGTACGTCTTGGACAAGGTAAAAAGAAAAGAATTCTGCGACGTCCTGTCACGTGTGAGATTCCCACATGGATTTGCTTCCAACCCTGAAAGGAGAGTCAGTGCAGATGGAAACAAAGTACAAGGGTTGAAAACTCATGACTGCCACGTCCAACTTCAAAGGGTTTTACCTATTATCCTTAGAGGATTGGGCCGCCCTGACTTATACAGAGCAGTTGCAGAGTTGGGACAATTCTTCAGGGAACTCTGTAGTAGAAATATCAGGATAGATGCTTTGGAGCGTCTTAGAGACAAGATACCAACTATCCTATGCGACCTTGAGAAGATATATCCTCCAGCCTTCTTTGATGTGATGGTGCATTTGGCTGTTCATCTACCTGATGAGGCACTACTTAGAGGTCCAGTACAGTATGGCTGGATGTACCCTATTGAAAGGCAGCTAGGCACTTTCAAGGGCTATGTTAGGAACAGAACTAGACACGAGGGTTCCATTGCAGAGGCCTACATTTCTACAGAAGCGTTGCCATTCTGCTCAAAATACATTGAAACAGTTGATCAGCTTAGCAAAGAGGTGGGTGAAGATAATCCCGGGCTCAATGTTTTCGATTATTCTGTTCGAGTTACAGGGAAGAGTCGACAAGAGGACAAACCTAAAGATTTGGACAAAATGGTTTGGTATGTGTTGAATAACTGTCCTGAGATACTACCTTATATCAAGTAAGTGCAGTATTGCAGCTTATACATCGTAATCTACTAAACTTGCAGCACATTCTTATATATTTAGATGTTTGATGCGATCACTATGTTGTGCAGCATCTACAAAGAGGAGTTACTGCCGAAAATCCAAGAAATATTGACAAACTGGTTATGGCAGGATTTGCAAAATGGTTCAAGAACCATGTAACCTTTTGAAGTGCACTGTCAGTTTTTTTAATATATTGAGTACATAAGATGATCAGCTTGTCTATTTTCTAACCATAGGTTAAGAAGATGCGGGAGGATGGGCAGACAGTTGATGATGCCCTTTACTCACTAGCAATGGGTCCTGATACTCGGGTAAGACATTATGAATCTTGCGTTGTTGGAGATGTGCGCTACAACACCCTTGCACGAGACGAAGGCAGGAAGACACAAAACAGTGCCATCATGAGCACGGATATGTATGACAAAGAGACAACTTAAATGTATGCTAACATAACAGACACAGTTCAGTTGCAGTATATCTCCAGTTTCGAGGATCATCGATGTGTGGTTCTGTTGTGCTTTCATTGGTATAACATGTTTTCCAGGATCGCAAAACCCAGAGTTGATGATTATTTCAAATCCATCAATGTCAAGGCGGCGTACTAGACCAACGAGTCTTTTATTTTGGCAAATCAAGCAACAGAGATATTTTTCTTGGAAGACACATTTGCACGTAACGATGACTGAAGAGTATTGCAAAGGTTTGAGCATAGGAATTTGTTTAATAAAGTTGCACAACAAGATGATGCTTACACTGCTCTTGATGTACAAGATAAAACAGATGTTCCTAATATCTTTGAGAACCATCACGTCAATGACACTGGCGAAAAGATTGCCTGTCGTGCTGTGGACATACAAGAGTTGATCAAGAAGAAGCCAACGTTCGAGGACATTGAGGACGAAGAAGAAGATGACACCGTGGGGAATTACGATTCAGACTGATACACATGGCGAAGAAGTTGACGCTGCTGCTGCGGATGATGATTACATTGCTTTTGTCGTATTTGCCTGTCAGAAGACTTTTTTATCTACTATGTGAAATTGTGTTTGCTATGACAACTGAAACCTGATGAACATGTTGTTTAGTATTTTGTTGTGAGAACATCACTTGTTATGTATGTTGATTTGTGTTTGGTGATTGTATGACAACTAAAACATGATGACATTGTTGTTTAGTTGTACTCATATTTGGCTGTGAAACTTGAATTTGATGACATAGTTTGCTGTTGGACTGCAATTTGCTCGACGTCTTCGAATGAGAACAAAGCTGACCCGGCAGGGCCTCTGCTATTTATTTATTTATGAGCAAAAGGGGATGCCCCCTGATTTCCGTTAAGAGAAATCATTAGATGTTCACAACACTATGCCCAGCCTGCTACACAGGTTTCATTCATTACTAGTTTCAGCAAAGTGCTCATGTCATAGCCACTAAATACATCACGAGTGCTACATACACTGCAAATAAAGAGACAATCATCCTACAGAGCACATCGGTTTTGCCCATTATCTTCACAAGCTCTTTCATCTCCTCATTGCTGTCAAGGTCGCTCAGCAGTTGTTGCTTGGCCATGATCAGAAGAACTGCATCTTTAACCTTATGCTCTGCATCTTCCTCTTCTGCCGTTCCTTCAGTTACTTGTCCAACACCCCAACCTGCTGGTATTGGGATTCCTCGGCTAACCAAATAATCAGCGTAGTTGCATTCCCCCACATCAGCAACTTCCCAAAAATACAAATCACACAAATCTTCCCTTTTCTGCACGAATCAAATTGGAACATCATCAACCAAACTATTAAAAATCGGTAACTGAAAGCAGCAGAACAATACTTAAACATATTATTACCCCATGATTCGGGCATTTGTAGAAGACTCGGCCAGGGTTGAGGATTGTGGTTGAGACGCGACGGATGACTCTGCGTGATTTGCAGCAGTGGCACCACCCCAATGGCAGCGGGTTGCGATGAGAAATCCGCTGTGGTGCGCATGCCGGCGGGGGTGTGATGAGACCCACAGGCGATGGTATGGGTGGCGACTTGGCGCATATCTGGTTGTTGCCTGCTGAAGAGCAGGTGGACGAGCAGCCAGCGGACATGGTTGCTGCGGCCAGAGCTTCTGATGCTAGGCAGAGTAAGTAGAGAAGAGGAGAAGCGAACGTTGGATACGTCAGCTTCATTACTTGCAGAGTAGCATAGCACCATATATAGTCATAGTCTAGGTTTGGATTCGAACCAGCTACAGGAGCACGTCTCTCTTTTTTCTAAAACTCGGCAACGTCTCTTTACTGGTACACTAGCTTGTTCTGTACGCCTTCCAAGTCTTTGGTTTTCTTTCCCTTTTTTTGCGAGGAAGGAAGGAGGACAAAATTGAGAGTTCCTGGGACTCGAACCCAAGACCTCTCGGTTGAAAACCAAGGGTGCTAGTCACTTATGTGGCGAATGTTCCCTGTGAGGAGGATGGCAGACAAACGCATTTTCCTCGCAGTTTTCTTCCTATATATAAAAATTATGCTACTTGGTGTCCGCTTAGTCAACAAACGATTGTGCCAACCTTGACCTTTGGATTGACATTCAACGTCTGTCGCGTTTCTTCAGTCTCTTCTTCCTCGAGCCGCCAAAGCCAAACCAGCGCCGGCGGGACCGCCTGCTCCCGCCTCCCATGGTTGGCTATGATCTTCCCCGGCTCTTGTTCGTTCCCGTCCGAGGCCTCACCATCGTCCTCCGCCTTGGTTCGCTCGCCGCGGCACCGACCTCCGGTGTTGTCAACATGGTCAACAACCGAGAGGAATAAGGAGATGACTGTACATGGTGAGGATGACAGTAGGGACCCAGCAGCGCGCGCAGTAATTTTGTTTTTTCAAGACGGAGAAGGGTATCAACTGGGTTGTGCGGGACCCGTGGCCCGTCTAGCCCAGGCTTTTATTTCATATGTTTAGAACATGACCAGCCTAGTTTGTTTTTCCTTTCTAAAAAATGGCTAGCCAACTATTTTTTTTTTTTTGCAGAATAACCAACATAGGCCTACTTGCTTTTCTACGCCCTGCTGGGCCGGAAATCTTTCAAGACGAGGAGGGATACATTTTGCCCAGAAAATGGTCTATAAGTAATAAGAAATGGGTTGTAAAATGAAAAAAATACAGCAAGCAGGCAATTAGTTCCAAAATACTGTTTTCTTTCAGATTTTGATATTTTAAATTTCATTGTTTTTGTGCGGGTAAAATTTCATTGAATTTAAATTAAGGTATTTTAGATTTAAAATTAATTTGAATCTGGCTAGAAATTTCGGGTTGTATGCTGTTTGGGACAAATTTGGAGGCTGACTTGTGGGTCTACTAGGTTGAGGTGTACTTTGGCTTTGTCAACTTAGTCCACAAACGATTCTAGCAGTAGTGACCGTTGGATGTTAATCCAGCGGCCGTGCTACTTCTTCAGTATCTGATCTTCTTGCTCCAGCCGCCCAAACCAGCTCCGGTGGGACTGCCTGCTCCCGCCTCCCGTGGCCGGCTGTGCTGTCGCACAGGCCGCACCGCCCCACCCTACTTCATTGTTGGCCAGGCCATTCCTCTACTCACCCACACCTCCTGTTATTTTCCGGCGATGGCAGCCGGACCAGTAAACCCTCGTACTCCCCACCGCGTGGGCAACCATTGCCGAGTCTTCCCCGGCTCCGTGTCGTTCCCTTCCTAGGCCTCGCCGTCATCCACGGTCGTCCACCCCCATGGTGCTCTCGGCGCGGCCTAGTCAACGTGGTCAACGAATGACATCCATCGGCTGTGTACTGTACGTGGAGAGGCTAACAGCTGGGTCCACGGCCGCACACAAGGAAATGCCTCCTTATTACACGCAAAATAATGATTCCTCCGCCTGACAGCTGGGACCCACCGGAAGGGCCTCTATATTTCGTGAAAAAAATGTTCCCCCCGCTGACATGTCGGACCCAGCAACTATATCTTCGCACACAAGGAAGTGCCTCCTTATTACGCTCAAAAAATGAATACCCCCTGCTAGCTGGGACCCACCATAGTGGGAGGATGACTTGCGGGCCAACTAAGTTGACGGGGACGGAGGGCTTTGTCAACTTAGTCAATATGAACGATTCTAGCTCCAGTGACCGTACGATGTCCATCCAACGGCCATAGTGCTTCTTCAACCTCTGGTCTTCATGCTCCAGCCACCCAAAGCAGCGCCGGTCGTGCCGCATGCTCCTGCCTCCCGTGGCCGGCTGTGCTGCCGCGGAGGCCTCACCGCCCCCTACTATTCCCACCGCTGGCCTGGCGCTGCGGCGACGGCAGCCTCATAACGCAGTCGAACCAGTGAACCCTCGTATTCCTCTCCGCGCGGGCTTCCACTGCCGCGTCTTCCCTGGCTCCGCGTCGTCCCCTTCCTAGGCCTCGCCGTCGTCCACCGCCATGGTGCTCTCGGCACGGCCTGGTCAACATGGTCAAGGAACGACTTCCATCGGACGTGGACTGTACGTGGAGAGGCTGACAGCTGGGTCCACGGCCGCAACAACGAAGTGCCTCCTTATTATGTGGAAAATAATGATTCCTCCACCTGACAGGTGGGACCCACCGGACGGGCCACTGTATTTCGCGAAAAAAATGTTTCCCCCTGACTGCTGCGACCCACCAGCTACATCTTCGCACGCAAGGAAGTGCGTCCGGGAAAAAAATGATTCGCCCCCTGACTGCTGGGACCCACCAGCTACATCTTCGCATGCAAGGAAGTGCGTCCGGGAAAAAAACGATTCGCCCCCCTGACTGTTGGGACCCACTAGCTACATCTTCGCACGCAAGGAAGT
>NC_041385.1:587495614-587524801 GCF_002162155.2 Triticum dicoccoides
CAACGATTCGCCCCCTGACTGCTGGGACCCACTAGCTACATCTTCGCACGCATGGAAGTGCGTCCGGGCAAAAAAATGATTCGCCCCCCTGACTGCTGGGACCCACCAGCTACATCTTCGCATGCAAGGAAGTGTGTCCGGGCAAAAAAACGATTCGCCCCCCTGATTGCTGGGACCCACCAGCTACATTTTCGCACGCAAGAAAGTGCCTGACAGTCGGGACCCACTTGGTCGAAGCGTACGTAGCATTGTCATTCTGGTCGCGAACGTGTACGTACATATATACCGGTCGATGTAGAGGCGCGCACGTGTCGATGTAGAGGCGCGCACGTGTCGTAGTAGAGGCGCATACGTGTCGTAGTAGAGGCGCTCACGTAGCATGTACACGTACGCACAGCGTCTAGTGTGCAACAAAGAAAATACGGCCACATATGTGTACATACGGGCGGGGTCTCAAACACCTACTCGCGCATACGTACGGCTAGGGCTCGTGTACATGGCTGGGTCAGAACGAAGAAATAGCGTCGTCATCGTGTTCATGGGGAGCCAACCGGCTGGGTCGGAACGGAATGCGTGGTCGTGTTCATCGGGAGGGCTTGGACGGAACAGGCATTGGAAACGAGGCCTGGCGTACCACAGAACAGAGGAAACGGCCTTGTGTTCGACCCGCCATGTTTGAAACGGGGGTCCTGTTGATCGGGAGGGGTCTAGCGTACCGCAAAGTGGAGGAAACGGACCTCCTATGGTCGAAACGGAGGTCCTGTTGATCGGGAGGGGTGTGGCATACCGCAAAACGGATGAAACAAACTTGTGTCGGAGCGCTACGGTCGAAACAGGGGTCCTGTTCATCGGGAGGGGTGTGGCGTACCGCAAAACGGGACTCCACGGGATATTGTTCATCTCCACCGTCGACCTCCTCCAGCCTCCACGGGCTACCGTTGACCTCCTCCAGCCTCCACGGGCTCCTGTTCATCTAGCCTCCACCGCGCACTACTCCACCGGCTACTGTTCAACCACCCTGTCAGGACCCCGACTCAATGCCACATCGATCTAGCATGTAACACCTCATATCACTTTGCGGCCTCACGCACGGTATTCCCACGGGTGTCGCCTTACCTTAGCCCGGGACCGTTTGCGCCTTTTGGCACACGTATATGACGGTGTCGCTAGCATCCATATGATAAGGAGCCCGGGCTGACATGGCTAGTCGTAAACCCAAAGTGGCACAGACTTACAGGGACAGGCATTCATGACCCAGCATCGAACGTGTCGGTCATCAGCGAGTGAATCCAGGATGTAGCACTGGGCTAGCAGGACTCCGGTGAACCGGGCTGTAGCGGGCTAACAGGACTCTGGTATTCATCGCGTGACATTTCCCCGAAGGGACAGACACAGGAACGAAGAAGGACACATGCCGGCCAGCCTAAGTGTTCCGGAGAAGTAGCAAGCTACCATGGCTCAGTGAAACACTAGGAGACATTTCCCCGTAAGAGAGGCTACTAAAGATAAACAACTAGATGGTCAGATCCCACACATACCAAGCATTTCAATAACATACACACAATATGCTCGATATGTGCAAATACAACATGGCATCACAACATGACTCTATGACTCAACTACTTTATCAAATGGCTCCGAGGAGCGAGATATCACAAACAGGGGTCTCACGACCCAACATTCAGAGCATACAAAACAAAGCACAAGCGGAAGCTATCATATCTGAGTACAGACATCTATAAATGAAAAAGGCTGAGAAGCCTGACTATCTACCAAATACTGCCGAGGGCACAAGATCGTAGCTGAGGTAACAAGCTAAACGTCGAAGTCCACGCGAAACTACTAGTGAGACCGAAGTCTCTCTGCAAAACATAAAATAGGCAAACGTGAGTACAATTGTACCCAGCAAGACTTACATCAGAACTAACTACATATGCATCATTTTCAACAAGGGGATAGTGGGGTTTAACTGCAGCAAGCCAGCTTTGACTCGGTGGCTATCCTAAACTACGACTGCAAGCGACTCTTTTGAGGTGGCGCACACGAGTCCACATATTCACCATATCAATACACCACTATGGATCCGCTCCCGTCTCCCTACGAGAACGCCATCCATAGCACTCACGCTTATCTTGCGTATTTTAGAGTATCCACTTTCACTTGTCTATGAACTGATATAAGCAACCCAGAAGTCCTTTTACGCGGACACGGCTATTCGAATAGATGATGTTAACCCTGCAGGGGTGTACTTCTTCATACATGTTTCCACCACTTAGCGTCTGCACACGACATGTGCTCGGCAGACTTCAAGCGAAAGCCGACGTGGGTGTAGACCACGACCTACCTAAACACTCAAGTCTCTAGTCCAGGTTTATCGCCTATTCGGGTTCCATCCATGAGGAGATCCGGCCGGAGTTTCGCTCACAGCCCCAAACGATGTGAACAGGGTTCCGTGACACCAAGCGGGCGCCCGGTATACCCGGCCACGTGCCTACCGCATCACAGCCCACCCCTACGGTCAGCGCTGTCCACGGCCTCCAGCATACTACAAACACCAGAAACTACTTGCAACTCCTGGACAGAGGACAAGGGTGAATAAGAAGTCGAGCGGGGTCATATTTCAGGGCCCAATGTATGGTAGTAGCTGAATCATGGATCACAAACACAGAACTCAGTTCCTGAGGACGGCTTCAATGAGACAACCCACCATGTACTCCTACATGGCCTCTCACCGATACCTTTTACCAAATCGTGTTCACACACTTAGCTCACACACAGTAGGACATGTTCACACACCTCTGATTCATCCCGGATGAATCAGACCTGACACAACTCTAAGCAGTAGCAGGCATGACAAACAAGCATGAATGAGTAGGCACAACAGGGCTCAAACAACTCCTACTCATGCTAGTGGGTTTCATCTATTTACTGTGGCAATGACAGGTCATGCAAAGGATAAAGGGGTTCAGCTACCGCAGCAAGTAACAGATGAATCGATGTTGTCCTAATGCAGTAAAAGAGAGCAGGAGCGAGAGAGTAGGATTGTATCGGAATGAACAAGGGGGTTTTGCTTGCCTGGCACTTCTGAAGATAACATTGAGTCTTCATCAGTGTCAACGATCACATCATCGGTATCACGTCTATCGAGAGGGGACAAATACCGGTAACACAGAAGGAAACATAATCAATGCAATGCACAATATGATGCATGATCATGACATGGCAAAATGAATGTGTTTTGGGCTAATGCAACTAGCCACAGATTAAATGAAGTTGGTTTGTGTCAGGTCCCCGACTCGATGTCACATCGATCTAGCTGGTAACACCTTATATCACTCTGCGGCCTCACGCACGGTATCCCCACGGGTGTCGTCTTACCTTTTCCCGGGACCGTTTGCGCCTTTTGGCTCACGTATATGATAGTGTCGCTAGCATCCATATGATAAAGAGCCCGGGCTGACATGACTAGTCGTAAACCCAAAGTGGCACAGACTTACAGGGACAGGCATCCATGACCCAGCTTCGAACGTGTCGGTCATCAGCAAGTGGGTCCGGGCTGTAGCACTGGGCTAGCAGGACTCCGGTAAACCGGGCTGTAGCGGGCTAACAGGACTCCGGTACTCAAAGCGTGACATTTCCCCGAAGGGACAGACACAGGAACGAAGAAGGACACATGCCGGCCAGCCTAAGTGTTCCAGAGCAGTAGCAAGCTACCATGGCTCAGCGGTAACACTAGGAGACATTTCCCGGTAAGAGAGGCTACTAAAGATAAACAACTAGATAGTCAGATCCCACACATACCAAGCATTTCAATCATACACACAATATGCTCGATATGTGCAAATACAACGAAGCATCACAACATGACTCTACGACACAAGTAATCTATTCAATAGGCTCCGAGGAGCGAGATATTACAAACATGGGTCTCATGACCCAACATTCAGAGCATACAAATCAAGCACAAGCGGAAGCTATCATGTCTGAGTACAGACATCTATAAATGAAAAAGGCTGAGAAGCCTGACTATCTACCAAATCCTGCCGAGGCACAAGATCGTAGCTGAGGTAACAAGCTAAACGTCGAAGACCACGCGGAAATACTAGTGAGACTGAAGTCTCTCTGCAAAAACATAAAATAGGCAAACGTGAGTACAAATGTACCCAGCAAGACTTACATCAGAACTATCTACATATGCATCATTATCAACAAAGGGATGGTGGGGTTTAACTGCAGCAAGCCAGCTTTGACTCGGTGGCTATCCTGAACTACGACTGCGAGTAACTTTTTTGAGGTGGCGCACACGAGTCCACATATTCACCATATCAATACACCATTATGGATCCGCTCCCGTCTCCCTACGAGAACGCCATCCATAGCACTCACGCTTATCTTGCGTATTTTAGAGTATCCACTTTCACTTGTCTATGAACTGATATAAGCAACCCAGAAGTCCTTTTCCGCGGACACGGCTATTCGAATAGATGATGTTAACCCTGCAGGGGTGTACTTCTTCATACATGTTTCCACCACTTAGCGTCTGCACACGACATGTGCTCGGCAGACTTCAAGCGAAAGCCGACGTGGGTGTAGACCACGACCTACCTAAACACTCAAGTCTCTAGTCCAGGTTTATCGCCTATTCGGGTTCCATCCATGAGGAGATCCGGCCGGAGTTTCGCTCACAGCCCCAAACGATGTGAACAGGGTTCCCGAGATACCAAACGGGCATCCGGTACACCGTGCCACGTACCTACCGCATCACAACCCACCCCTACGATCAGCGCTGTCCACGGCCTCCAGTAAGCTACAAACACCAGAAACTACTTGCAACTCCTGGACAGAGGACTAGGGTGAATAAGAAGTCGAGCGGGGTCATATTTCAGGGCCCAATGCATGGTAGTAGCTGAATCATGGATCACAAACACAGAACTCAGTTCCTAAGGACGGCTTCAATGAGACAACCCACCATGTACTCCTACATGGCCTCTCACCGACACCTTTTACCAAATTGTGTTCACACACTTAGCTCACACATAGTAGGACATGTTCACACACCTCTGATTCATCCTCGATGAATCAGACCTGACTCAACTCTAAGCAGTAGCAGGCATGACAAACAAGCATGAATGAGTAGGCACATCAGGGCTCAAACAACTCCTACTCATGCTAGTGGGTTTCATCTATTTACTGTGGCAATGACAGGTCATGCAAAGGATAAAGGGGTTCAGCTACCGCAGCAAGTAACAGATGAATCGGTGTTGTCCTAATGCAGTAAAAGAGAGCAGGAGCGAGAGAGTAGGATTGTATCGGAATGAACAAGGGGGTTTTGCTTGCCTGGCACTTCTGAAGATAGCATTGAGTCTTCATCAGTGTCAACGATCACATCATCGGTATCACGTCTATCGCGAGGGGACAATTACCGGCAACATAGAAGGGAACACAATCAATGCAATGCACAATATGATGCATGATCATGACATGGCAAAATGAATGTGTTTTGGGCTAATGCAACTAGCAACAGATTAAATGAAGTTGGTTTGAATACAAGATTCAAATTCAAACTCCACATGTGATTATTCAAATGCCATTCACTTCATTTGTCCTAAAAAGTAGTGATAAGTTGTTCTAACATGCATGAAAATGGTACAGATGGATTCCTTGAATTTTTCTGATAATTTTTCATATATAAATTATTTAATTTGGAGTTACGGTTGAATTTCTATGATTTATTGAAGTTTTAGCTATTTTCTGGAATTTTCTGAATATTTAGAATTAAAATAATTCCAGAAAATGAATTATGGCGTCAGCATGACCTCATAGTGACGTCAGCAGGTCAACGGGCGGTCCAGGTCAAACCTGACGTGTGGGGTCCACACGTCAGTGACACGGGTTAAACAGGGGGGTTTAGTTTAGCTTAATTAAAGATTAGGGCACTAGGGCCCACATGTCAGTGTCAGCAGGGGGGTAATTAAATTAAAATAACTAAACTAGTTATCAGGGGGGCTGGCCCCACTTGTCATCGACCCAGGGGGGTCAAATCCCTGGTCAACCGGGGCTAATCCACCGGCGACATGACGCCGGCGAGGCCCGAGACGGCGGCGATGCGCGGAATCGCAGCACAGGCCACGGATCGAGGCGCGGATGGCACCGTTGGAACCCCGAGCCTCGTCCGCGTCCTCTGGTGCTAGTGGGGTTGCCGGAGACGACTCAGATCGACGGCGGCGTCCACTTCCGCGGCGGCCGGAGCTCGGCTAAGTGCGGGTGTGGTGCTGCAGCTCATAGGTGGGTGAACGGAGGTGCTAGGCAGCACCTAAAGGGCGGCAGGAGCATGTCGGAGCTGCTATGCGAGGCAGAGGTGCTCGGGGCACGGAGCTCGCCGACCATGGCGGATGGCGGCTTCGGGTGCTCGTGGGGCGGCGGCTACAGGGTGCGCGCGAGAGAGAGAGAGGTGAGGGGAAACGACGGCAAGCTCACAGGGAGGCAGCAGGGTGGCTCAGTGGGCTCGGGGACGCTTCTGCGATGGAGAATTGACGGCGGCGATCTCCGGTGGCCGACGAGGGGAACGGCGATGGTGGCGGCGTTGCAGCGCGTCCAGGACCTCGTGGCTCGGTGGAGGGGAAGAGGGCGTCGAGGCGGAGCCTTTGAGCGCATCGGCGAGGCTAGGGGTGGCCGGTGGCCACGAGGGAGCTCGTCGGCGGCGGCGAGCGTGTTCGGTGAGGTGGGAAACGGCGAGAGAGGGAGCAGGGGAAGAGTGAGAGAGATCGGGCGGATCGGGACGACACCGGGGCATTCATCCACGCGGCCAGGGGAAGCAGGAGGTGGCCAGGGGAAGCAGGAGGTGGCCGAGGCAGCGTCGGCGCGCGCCACGCCTCGCCTCTGTTCGTCCTCCTGGCAGAGGAGGAAGAGGACAAGGGGGAGGAGGTGGGCTGGGCCGGCCAGATGGAGCTGGGCCAGGTAAGTGGCGCCAGGTAAGTGGCCCAGGTGGCCTTCTCTCCCTTTTATTTCTGTTATGTTTCTGTTTTCTATTTCTGCAATTTGTTTTTTATTTGATTTAAAATATCAAATCATTTTATAAAATCCTGGAAATAATTATGGGTGCTTTCTGAATTATTTCAGTGACCCTTAACAATTTCCAACATTTATTTGAACATTTAAATTATTTATAGTATTTAAATGCCCAAAGTCAAATACAATATGGTTTATTCAAAAAATCCAAAAATGTCTTGGAAAAATATCCATCATCTCTGGATATGGTTTTCACCCTTTTCCAGTAATCATGAACATTTTTGCAAACCAATTTGGGTTCTGTGAAAATATTTTGAAGTTGAACCTATTTGCAATGCTTTGGTGCTAGGGCTTGGTCATCCCCATTTCAAATTTCATAAAATTTAAACATGTTGCATAGATGCTAAAACAAAAACAAACAAGGGCTGATCTGGGGCTGTGACAGCTCACCCCCACTAAACAAAAATCTCGTCCCGAGATTCAAGCGTAGGGTAAGGTGAAGGGGGAGCGCAAACTAGCACAATCTTCACGATCCAGGTTGCACTTCATAGGAACGTTGATTCGATCACCATCATTGTCTTGAAGTCTTGCTCTGAGAAATCCTGTCAACATGACATGGAGGGAAGAAGACTCTAGAAGGGTCGATCTCCTCGAAGATCGAACAACTCACGGAATGAGACATAGGACCATCTCTCGGGTTGAGACACGAGATACACATCAAGAGGGGTGGAAAGAAACGGATGACGAAGGTTCACTAGGTAGACAATAATTCCACACTTAAGAAGGTGGTAAACGATTGTCCACGTAGCGAGGAGTTGAGTTGCTATGATACCACGACGAAACATCCTGAAGGAGGGTGATTCATAGATTATTTCCTTAAGTGGCAAAAAGAATTACTTTTGATTCAAAGATCATTGAAACTCTTCATACCAGCCTAAGGCAATTCACAACGATCGTTTGGAGAATGGCATACTCGGACTTGGATGATGTGGATTACCTTGTTGAAGACAACGTAATGGATGAATTTCCTTGCCACCGGAAATGGAAGAGACCCATGGTAGAATGGCACATTGGCGGTGCAAGCTAGGAACAAAATGCAAATGCTAGGAATGATTCTGGTAACTGGGGAAGAACCCAACAATAAAGAGTGAATTCACTGTTTGAATAGGTCATAGCATTGCCGAGGAAACTGAGAGCAAACCCAGTTAGTGCCGATGATAACACGTAGCGCTTGTGCGTGCTCTCAAGAACTTGAGCATTTCCACATTCATCAAGGTTTTACTAATATCCGTGTCAAGGATCCGGTAACACAACTTACTACCATGATGAATGGTGATGGAGGATGCAGATGCAAAGGAAGATAACACCTTCTCAAATTTCACCCTTGGCGGGGCCAAGGAAATAAAATCTGGATGATCGACCGAGAGACATTTAGCACTCCGCTTCTAATGTTCTCCTTGATGTGCTAGCGTAATCCACCCATAGATATGGTTTGATATCTAGAACATCAAGTAAAAGGTCGGACTTCGGAACACAGAAATCCATAGGGGCAACTAGGGAGTAAACCCTACGAAATCCCTATGGGGAGGTGGCCAACTTCCTCAATCAAGATATTATAATAACAGGTCTTCCGGCTGGGTGTGTTGACCACGACATCCACATTACCGGTTTCCGAGGGACCGATATTATAGTTCTTGGGAAATGTTCCAACCATCATATCTGCCTGAGATTCAGATCTGGTTGGTGTCAGGATATTCCAGACTCATCGAGTCTAGGAAGAAAAATGAAAGTTTGCAACACAAATCGACGAGATGACGTTGCGGGATTCTCGGGAGATGAACTACGATAGCAAGCTCCAAAACATGAGCTGGTTCTGCTACAAACATGTGAACACATTATCCTAGACAAAACATTATCACATGGTAGTCTTACAACAAAACACTACCGAGTTCAGGTGGGGAACCATAATCGAGGACATTGAAGTCCTTGCATAAGGCATGCTCTTAAGAAGGAACTTCTTCTCCTTGAACAAATCAATCAGTGGCTTGGTGTGCTCGGAACACATATGGAATGAAGGTTGCAAGTCTCCAAACCATAGAATACTTCGCACATATGGATGACTGACTTGGGATGATCCCAGAGGAAGCAAAACTAA
Organism: Triticum dicoccoides; assembly: GCF_002162155.2. NCBI lineage: Eukaryota > Viridiplantae > Streptophyta > Magnoliopsida > Poales > Poaceae > Triticum > Triticum dicoccoides. The sequence goes on from NC_041385.1 coordinate 587,504,778, forward strand.
CTTTCTCAAATTCACGGCGGCAACTTTCACCAAATGCACGTGTATAATAGGAAGTCACTCCTTTCATCAAACAAATACTTCATGAGCTAGCATGAAGAAAATGCTTCAAAAGTTTCCAACACTAACTTAATGTTCAACAAAATCATGGAGGAGATAAGGATGTTGTCAATGGGCTCAACAACAATTCATCTGGGTTTCCTTTTAAAAGGAATTCCATAGTTAAGTGAACAAGTGATAGCATGGGTCAGACCCAAAAGGTATAATGGTGTATACTCGAGGGATCAACCACGAGTAAGACAACATTACGAATATCGTTGGTTCTGGTCTGATTGGATGATAGCCCATACTCCAATCAAAGGTTGGATAAAATGATAGGTCCATTAACTGATCACGAGGTTCAGTCGATGAAAATATCAACTTTCTTCAACACACATACAAGACATCCCTTATAATGAACTATATCGGACAAGCCTCTATCTTCCAACTCTCCAAGTTGATGCATAGCTTAACCAACTAGCTCAGGGGTATCCAACACGGATTCTTGGAGAAAGGGTGGTTTACAGGATAAACCAACTTGATCACGAGCTTAACATAACAGTCAGGTGACAACCTGGTGATACTATCGAGAAGATATTCGGAAAATCACGAACCACCGATATGTTACTAAGCTCGAGAACAATCTCGCTTTTGAGGGCAAGACGATATGATCAAATGAGTGAGGACTTGACAAGATCCTAACTCATCAATCGAAGGGTGCATCGAAATAAGGACTAGGTAGCATAATCAACCTTAGAATGATGATTCAAAACCAACACGCTAAGAATGAAATTATTGTCCATTAACTACCAAGCAACAAGGTTGCTAGGAGTATTGAATTCACACATCACAATTCACTTGTCGGCCTTCCGGTTGCGACAACACGGAACCGAGGGATGAATAATGATGGCGAGAAGTATCACTACATCAAGAATTCACAAGAGCCGGTGCAATCCTCATGAAAATCCTGACATAAGACGGTAATACTTCAGGGTAGAACAGAATCAAAAGCTGGATTAGCAATTTGTTCTGCGGAGCACAACTTCTTTGACCCAATCCTGGATATGGAAGAGGTACTGGAGTTTGTTTCTCCTAGTCATTCCGCGATAGAATGGCTTGACGGACCACAAGGGTAATAGGCATCGATAAACGAACGCACGCATACTCTTGACTATCAATTGATAGACGAAGGTCAAAAACAACTAAGATGGGACAACTCAAAAGAACATATGATTTTCTGAGTTGTGGATGCATGGATTAGCACGTCGAACGAAGTTCAACATATTTCTTCCGGATAACCCATGCAGAAAGGTAGAACTGGCAGAGCCACAATATAGCATGGAGAACTCATCGACAGCACTCTTGTTGTCATCTTTTGGTTCAGAAGAACTCCTGCCAAGAATGGTTCATGGTAATTGGAAGAAGGATGTACCACGAACCTCGAGGACTATCGCAAGGTTACTACTATCCTAAAGGGACTAGCAAACACTATCAACATGAAGTAAGTAGAGTGAATCTCGGGTTCAAGAACCCTAGGAATAGAATGCCTACTAACTAAATGGCATCACAGGATGCTTACGAGAATGATGGCCAGAATCATCACACTGGGACACAATCATGGCTAAATTACTAGATGATCCCCTAAGACACCTAGGGTCCTAATACCAACTCCAACATATATGTCAAGGTAATAGAATACCTCAACTCAACAATTAGTGTGATTGAGCTGGCATAAAGGAACATCGAAACCAGAGGGAAAGGATTTTGCAAATGCATCACACTATTTAGAAACCTGGAATGACTCGGACAGCATAACGGCTGTAAATGCTCAGAAAAGATTTGAGACATTCACAAAAATGGTGGCATAACCACTCAGAAGCACAATATCAAGGTCTCGAGATCAACAGTTAACATACAGAAGTAGAAACTGAACTCAAGCTTAGAACCATCAATCCTACAAGTCTGCAGACTAGTAACACGTGATCCTGATAGAAAGAAGAGATAGCCTAGTTCTTAATCCCCGTAGAAGAGAAGATGATGTCTCAGATCAGAAGGCATAAGGTATAAGGAGTAAAAAGAGCCTTACGTTCCATCCCACAATCAATTCCCTTATATAACTAAAGAATTTCTAGACTCAACTTCGACCAGTTTGGCTTGGTAATCCTACAGGCAGTCAAGCTCTGATACCAACGCTGTCAGGACCCCGACTCAATGCCACATCGATCTAGCATGTAACACCTCATATCACTTTGCGGCCTCACGCACGGTATTCCCACGGGTGTCGCCTTACCTTAGCCCGGGACCGTTTGCGCCTTTTGGCACACGTATATGACGGTGTCGCTAGCATCCATATGATAAGGAGCCCGGGCTGACATGGCTAGTCGTAAACCCAAAGTGGCACAGACTTACAGGGACAGGCATTCATGACCCAGCATCGAACGTGTCGGTCATGAGCGAGTGAATCCAGGCTGTAGCACTGGGCTAGCAGGACTCCGGTGAACCGGGCTGTAGCGGGCTAACAGGACTCTGGTATTCATCGCGTGACATTTCCCCGAAGGGACAGACACAGGAACGAAGAAGGACACATGCCGGCCAGCCTAAGTGTTCCGGAGCAGTAGCAAGCTACCATGGCTCAGTGAAACACTAGGAGACATTTCCCCATAAGAGAGGCTACTAAATATAAACAACTAGATGGTCAGATCCCACACATACCAAGCATTTCAATAACATACACACAATATGCTCGATATGTGCAAATACAACATGGCATCACAACATGACTCTATGACTCAAGTAATTTATCAAATGGCTCCGAGGAGCGAGATATTACAAACAGGGGTCTCACGACCCAACATTCAGAGCATACAAAACAAAGCACAAGCGGAAGCTATCATATCTGAGTACAGACATCTATAAATGAAAAAGGCTGAGAAGCCTGACTATCTACCAAATACTGCCGAGGGCACAAGATCGTAGCTGAGGTAACAAGCTAAACGTCGAAGTCCACGCGAAACTACTAGTGAGACCGAAGTCTCTCTGCAAAACATAAAATAGGCAAACGTGAGTACAATTGTACCCAGCAAGACTTACATCAGAACTAACTACATATGCATCATTTTCAACAAGGGGATAGTGGGGTTTAACTGCAGCAAGCCATCTTTGACTCGGTGGCTATCCTAAACTACGACTGCAAGCGACTCTTTTGAGGTGGCGCACACGAGTCCACATATTCACCATATCAATACACCACTATGGATCCGCTCCCGTCTCCCTATGAGAACGCCATCCATAGCACTCACGCTTATCTTGCGTATTTTAGAGTATCCACTTTCACTTGTCTATGAACTGATATAAGCAACCCAGAAGTCCTTTTCCGCGGACACGGCTATTCGAATAGATGATGTTAACCCTGCAGGGGTGTACTTCTTCATACATGTTTCCACCACTTAGCGTCTGCACACGACATGTGCTCGGCAGACTTCAAGCGAAAGCCGACGTGGGTGTAGACCACGACCTACCTAAACACTCAAGTCTCTAGTCCAGGTTTATCGCCTATTTGGGTTCCATCCATGAGGAGATCCGGCTGGAGTTTCGCTCACAGCCCCAAACGATGTGAACAGGGTTCCCGAGATACCAAACGGGCATCCGGTACACCGTGCCACGTACCTACCGCATCACAGCCCACCCCTACGGTCAGCGCTGTCCACGGCCTCCAGTAAGCTACAAACACCAGAAACTACTTGCAACTCCTGGACAGAGGACTAGGGTGAATAAGAAGTCGAGCGGGGTCATATTTCAGGGCCCAATGCATGGTAGTAGCTGAATCATGGATCACAAACACAGAACTCCGTTCCTAAGGACGGCTTCAATGAGACAACCCACCATGTACTCCTACATGGCCTCTCACCGACACCTTTTACCAAATCGTGTTCACACACTTAGCTCACACATAGTAGGCCATGTTCACACACCTCTGATTCATCCTCGATGAATCAGACCTGACTCAACTCTAAGCAGTAGCAGGCATGACAAACAAGCATGAATGAGTAGGCACATCAGGGCTCAAACAACTCCTACTCATGCTAGTGGGTTTCATCTATTTACTGTGGCAATGACAGGTCATGCAAAGGATAAAGGGGTTCAGCTACCGCAGCAAGTAACAGATGAATCGGTGTTGTCCTAATGCAGTAAAAGAGAGCAGGAGCGAGAGAGTAGGATTGTATCGGAATGAACAAGGGGGTTTTGCTTGCCTGGCACTTCTGAAGATAGCATTGAGTCTTCATCAGTGTCAACGATCACATCATCGGTATCACGTCTATCGCGAGGGGACAATTACCGGCAACATAGAAGGGAACACAATCAATGCAATGCACAATATGATGCATGATCATGACATGGCAAAATGAATGTGTTTTGGGCTAATGCAACTAGCAACAGATTAAATGAAGTTGGTTTGAATACAAGATTCAAATTCAAACTCCACATGTGATTATTCAAATGCCATTCACTTCATTTGTCCTAAACAGTAGTGATAAGTTGTTCTAACATGCATGAAAATGGTACAGATGGATTCCTTGAATTTTTCTGATAATTTTTCATATATAAATTATTTAATTTGGAGTTACGGTTGAATTTCTATGATTTATTGAAGTTTTAGCTATTTTCTGGAATTTTCTGAATATTTAGAATTAAAATAATTCCAGAAAATGAATTATGGCGTCAGCATGACCTCATAGTGACATCAGCAGGTCAACGGGCGGTCCAGGTCAAACCTGACGTGTGGGGTCCACACGTCAGTGACACGGGTTAAACAGGGGGGTTTAGTTTAGCTTAATTAAAGATTAGGGCACTAGGGCCCACATGTCAGTGTCAGCAGGGGGGTAATTAAATTAAAATAACTAAACTAGTTATCAGGGGGGCTGGCCCCACTTGTCATCGACCCAGGGGGGTCAAATCCCTGGTCAACCGGGGCTAATCCACCGGCGACATGACGCCGGCGAGGCCCGAGACGGCGGCGATGCGCGGAATCGCAGCACAGGCCACGGATCGAGGCGCGGATGGCACCGTTGGAACCCCGAGCCTCGTACGCGTCCTCTGGTGCTAGTGGGGTTACCGGAGACGACTCAGATCGACGACGGCGTCCACTTCCGCGGCGGCCGGAGCTCGGCTAAGTGCGGGTGTGGTGCTGCAGCTCATAGGTGGGTGAACGGAGGTGCTAGGCAGCACCTAAAGGGCGGCAGGAGCATGTCGGAGCTGCTATGCGAGGCAGAGGTGCTCGGGGCACGGAGCTCGCCGGCCATGGCGGACGGCGGCTTCGGGTGCTCGTGGGGCGGCGGCTACAGGGTGCGCGCGAGAGAGAGAGAGGTGAGGGGAAACGACGGCAAGCTCACAGGGAGGCAGCAGGGTGGCTCAGTGGGATCGGGGACGCTTCTGTGACGGAGAATTGACGGCGGCGATCTCCGGTGGCCGACGAGGGGAACGGCGATGGTGGCGGCGTTGCAGCGCGTCCGGGACCTCGTGGCTGGGTGGAGGGGAAGAGGGGGTCGAGGCGGAGCCTTTGAGCGCATCGGCGAGGCTAGGGGTGGCCGGTGGCCACGAGGGAGCTCGTCGGCGGCGGCGAGCGTGTTCGGTGAGGTGGGAAACGGCGAGAGAGGGAGCAGGGGAAGAGTGAGAGAGATCGGGCGGATCGGGACGACACCGGGGCATTCATCCACGCGGCCAGGGGAAGCAGGAGGTGGCCAGGGGAAGCAGGAGGTGGCCGAGGCAGCGTCGGCGCGCGCCACGCCTCGCCTCTGTTCGTCCTCCTGGCAGAGGAGGAAGAGGACAAGGGGGAGGAGGTGGGCTGGGCCGGCCAGATGGAGCTGGGCCAGGTAAGTGGCGCCAGGTAAGTGGCCCAGGTGGCCTTCTCTCCCTTTTATTTCTGTTATGTTTCTGTTTTCTATTTCTGCAATTTGTTTTTTATTTGATTTAAAATATCAAATCATTTTATAAAATCCTGGAAATAATTATGGGTGCTTTCTGAATTATTTCAGTGACCCTTAACAATTTCCAACATTTATTTGAACATTTAAATTATTTATAGTATTTAAATGCCCAAAGTCAAATACAATATGGTTTATTCAAAAAATCCAAAAATGTCTTGGAAAAATATCCATCATCTCTGGATATGGTTTTCACCCTTTTCCAGTAATCATGAACATTTTTGCAAACCAATTTCGGTTCTGTGAAAATATTTTGAAGTTGAACCTATTTGCAATGCTTTGGTGCTAGGGCTTGGTCATCCCCATTTCAAATTTCATAAAATTTAAACATGTTGCATAGATGCTAAAACAAAAACAAACAAGGGCTGATCTGGGGCTGTGACACACCCCTCCACGGGCACCCCTCCACCGTCTACTGTTCATCCAGCCCTCCACACCACGGGGTCCTGTTCATCCAGAGGCAACGCCACCGCTCATTGTTCATCCAACCCCTTCCCCCCCACCCCTGCAACGCTCACTGTTCCTCCAGAGCGGTAGCATCGATCGGCTTCAGTTAGCAGCAGTAGTGAAGGAATCGCTCGATCGGGTTCAGTTAACAGCCATCGATCGATCACTCGGGTTCAGTAACGCGTAGCTTGCAGTGCAATCACTCGGGTTCAGTTAGAGCCCAACGCCTTGCTCGGGTTTAGTTAGAGCCAACGCCTCGCACACACGCGCGTACATGTACAAGAGAAACGCGCATCGCTCGGCCCCCGACCTCCCACCATAACCGGGAACTCCGTGAAATTTTCCTCGCCCTCGCTTCTACCATGGTTTTTTCCGTCATGGACGGCCCAAAGAATGTCATGCAGCTGCATCTCCAGCCCGCCTAGGATGAAAAGCCCATTTTCTGTCATGATTTTTTGTCATAGAAGTAGGAGCCCACCACATCTATGATGATACCGGGTTTTTTCACAATTATCGTCATAGAAGTGTCATATGTATGACAAAAAACTTCGTTCGACCCAAAATTTCACGGATGTGTCTTGTTTTTGTAGTGTCTAAAATATGCAAGATAAGTGTGAGTGCTATGGATGGCATTCTCGTAGGGAGACGGGAGCGGATCCATAGTGGTGTATTTGATATGGTGAATATGTGGACTCGTGTGCGCCACCTCAAAGGAGTTACTTGCAGTCGTAGTTCAGGATAGCCACCGAGTCAAAGCTGGTTTGCTGCAGTTAAACCCCACCATCCCTTTGTTGATAATGACGCATATGTAGATAGTTCTGTTGTAAGTCTTGCTGGGTACATTTGTACTCACGTTTGCCTATTTTATATTTTGCAGAGAGACTTCCCTCTCACTAGTAGCTCCGCGTGGACTTTGACGTTTAGCTTGTTCAGCTATGATCTTGTGCCCTTGGCAGGATCTGGTAGATAGTCAGGCTTCTCAGCCTTTTTCATTTATAGATGTTTGTACTCAGACATGTTACGCTTACGCTTGTGCTTTGATTTGTATGCTTTGAATGTTGGGTCATGAGACCCATGTTTGTAATATCTCGCTCATCGGAGCCTATCGAATAAAATACTTGAGTTGTAGAGTCATGTTGTGATGCCATGTTGTATTTGCACATATCGAGCATATTGTGTGTATGTTATTGAAATGCTTGGTATGTGTGGGATCTGACTATCTAGTTGTTTATCCTTGGTAGCCTCTCTTACCGGGAAATGTCTCCTAGTGCTTCCACTAAGCCCTGGTAGCTTGCTACTGCTGTCGGATATAGGGTTCCGGCAAAACCCTTAAGGTTCGAACTCTGGGGTGCGCGCGAAGATCTTCCCCCTACCATTCCACGTCCCAACGCCTCGCTGAGAATCTAAGCTACACGATGAGCAACACAAGGGACACAAGGTTTATACTGGTTCGGGCCACCGTTGTGGTGTAATACCCTACTCCAGTGTGTGGTGTGATGGATTGCCTCAGGTGCTGATGATGAACAGTACAAAGGAAGAACGGCCTCGCGAGAGATGTTCTTGGGCTGGTGCAGTGAACTACTTGGGTGAGTTCGATTGCCTCTGGATCTGATGAGAACACTATGAGATTTGATGAGAACACTCTGAGATGCCCTCTACTGTGGTGGTCATCCCTATATATAGAGGCCCTGGTCCTCTTCCCAAATATTGAGCGGGAAGGGAGCCAACACCGGCCATTTTGAAGGGGAACATCCAGTACAAGTTATCCTGACTAAAGTTGGTCTTCGGCTGCCAAAGGCACTGGCGATGACGCCATCTTGGGATCCACGATGACCTCCGTCCTGCCGCTCTGCTGGTCTTGGTCTCATTGCACCGAAACGGTAACCTTTGCTTGATGCCCTGGTACTCCGTGTCTATGCTTGCCCCCTTTGCACCAAAGAGGAAACAAGGACAGTGCGCAGGATAGCGCCCGCCTGGTATCGATCATCATGGCTTGCGTCAAGAGCACCTCGCGAGGTACCCCTGCCTTGATCTCTCTGCCTCCTCACGAGCCTGACTGGTGAGGCCGTTCCTGAGGAAGCCTTGCGTCGTCCTCCCCATGAGCCTTGGCCCCTCGCGAGGGTCTTGAGCTTGAGTTGATGAAGATGGGCCATACTGGGCCACCCCTTGAGCCACACTGCAGGCCGCAGGCAGGCAAGTCTGGGGACCCCCGTTCCCAGAACGCCAATAGTAGCCCCCAGGCCCAAGGCATTCTCGGACTTGGCTTAGTAGCGAGGCGAAAGGGCAAGTGCGGAGCGCCGCGGGCCCCAACAGCCTGCGGCCTTGGGCACCACGTGGCGGTTGATTGGATGTGGGTGTCTCCGCTTCGCCATGCTGCCTCGGCAACTGCCTGATTTGACGAGTCCCTGCATGCAAAAATGAGTCATGATTACCTGCGATCGTGGGGGCCGACGGTTGGCCTCCTCTGGGCTATAAGTACGGGGAGGCGTGAGCCCCTGCAGTCCATCTCTTCTTGCTCCGCTCCTTCTTCCTCGCTGCTCCTCCATCTTGACGCCAATGGCGCCGATCCGCTGGTTCTCAGGCGAGGAAAAAGGAAAGGCCCCCCGGCCGCCATGGCGAGGCTGCTCGGCCGGAGACGTTGAGGCCTTGGTACGAGCGGCCACCTCCTGGGTTTCCGCTACCTCTGTACGCCCGGGCTGAGGGCCCTTGAGAAGAAGACGTCGAGCGGCACCGCCTGCGCCGTCGGCGGCGTCGACGAGTTGTGGCGGTGCGCGCCATCGCTCCTGGAGTCCACGCCGCGGACTCCTCCCGCGAGCTCATGCCGCCATGCCTCCAAGATCCTGGATACGCCTTCCTCCTTCCTTTGCCTTCCAGATGCCGCCGAGGGGGCCTCTTGAGCTCTAGCTACTGCACGCCAACTGCGGTACCCCCGCGACCAGAGCAGAGGTCGAGGTCGTTGCTCCGGGAAAGGTCTACATGACCCGGGGCTGGGGCGAGATCGCTCGGGTCTGCCGAACAGGAGGTGCCCTCGTGATTCATCTCTAATATGTTGGCTCCTCCATGATGCTCTTCAAGGTCTTCGACGCGGAAGGACGCCAGCTGGAGTACTACCCCAGAGGAGGCGGCTAGGGCGGCGGTGTGGCAAGGGCTAGGCCTGCCCTCCGCTTCCTCAGCGGCTCCTCCGGCAACAGCAGAGGTGCTGGGGAGTCCAGCGACTCTCCCGAGCTTCTCGTGACTCCGGAGACGAGCGACAACAACTACGAGCCCCCGAGCTCGCACCATGCCCGAAGCAAGGGTGCTGCAACAGGCCGCCGACGCGGCTAATCTGGATGGGGTTGGCGCCGGCACTTGATGGCCCACTGTTGATGATGGCGTCAGCCATGGAGGCACATGTAGTCAGGGCTCCTTAGGATTTGCGCCTTTTGTTTCCTGCGAGGAACCAGGGAAGTACCCCGTGGGGGCATGTAAAGCGGCTGTTGTGTCTTCTATTGATATCAACCTTATTACGAAGTGGTGCAAGATGCTTGTCCTGTCTCGGCTCGGTTCCCCCTTTCTAACCTCGCGATGGCTTGGTGCTCTACGCTGATAGGTCCCGGTCCCCTGGCAGGCTTCAGCCGTCGCTGGTATGCCAGGTTGTGATGCCGTGGTCAAGGCCAGGAGGTGAGCGGCCCGAGGTCCAGTAAGAGCCCCTGAGGCGCGATGCTCAGGAGGTCCCCTTTAGCGCTCAAGCAGCCGCTGCAAGGCGAGAAAGGAAGGCGACGTCGCCATCACAGGGCCGCATTAAGTGAGGGTTTGGTGTCGCATCGATTAGCTGTTCCAGGAGCGTGACTTATCTTGAAAGCTTGGAGCCGTACCTTCACGAGGTGCTGGACCTGCGTGTCGGCAGCTGGGATGTCGCTGGGTCAGGCCTTCGTGAGCTTCTCCTCCCTTCCCTGCACTCTCCTTCGTGCTCTACGTCCTCAGGTCCCGACCCTCGAGCAAGCTCAGCCGCAGCTGGTATGCCAGGTCGCGATGCCGTGGACAAGGCCAGGGGGTGAGGGCTGGAGAGCCAGTAAGAGCTCCTGAGTCGTGATGCTCAGGAGCCCCCCTTTTAATGCACGAGCAGCACACGGGTAAGAGAGAGAGAGAGAGCTCACGACGCCCCCCACGTTATTCCTTAGTTGGACCCTGCAATCCAACACGAGGGAAGCAAGGATTACCATTATGATTGTCAGCCAGCCATTGGTTGCTCCGAGGGAGTGACGAGGGCACTGAGGGCTTGGTGAGGTAGCGCTTGTGGGGTTGCCACGGGCCAGAGCTCGACCGCTCATATTTGTGGACTTTGCAGGGACGGACCCATGCACAAGCACCGTGCCAGTGCGAGCGGCTCCAAGGGCAGATGTCAATCGAGCAGGCGATTATCATAGGCAGGTTAAGCATGAAGCCAAACCAACTTAGATAGATGCAGGAAAGGTACATGCCACTAGGTCAGGCCCAAGCGGCTTCGGGATGATGTAGCCCGAGGGGCACTCCCAGCAAGGTGAACTAAAGACATAAGCAAAACAGATACATGCCGCGGGGATGGACCCATGCGACCTGGGAATAATGCAGCCCTGAGGGCGCTCCCAGCTGAAATGAAACTCGAAAAATGTCACCTGGTATCATTGCAGGGTGGGTGTTGGAGTAGCTGACGATGCACGGTGAAGAAGTCGATCCTCATGAGCCATCGGAGCCCAGAGCCTCGGGAAGCTTTGGGGGTCCGGGCGGCTCCTCAAAGCCCATCTCAATCTCCGCCAGGAACACGCGGTGCCTGGCCTCCAGAGCTTCCAGAATGCTCCTCATTAGGCGCTGGTGAGCAGCAGCCGCGTTCGGCAGGCCGAAAGGCATGCAAACATAGCTGCTGGTGGATCCTCGCAACGCCCCACGCGCGAAGGCCAGAAATTCTCCTGAGACGCGGCTCGGTTGAGCCCTGGGTAGTCGATGTAGACGCGCAGCCCGCCATCCTCACCTGTATGGGGAGCTACGCCGGGTAGGCGGCGATCACCGCGCATGACTCTTGATTCTTGCAGCTCATGAGTGACCTTGGTGATGAACTCCTGAGGGTTGGGCCCTCCTTGCCTCATGCCTTCCTGAGGGAAACGTGCCGTGAAGCACACCTCCAAGTGGTGCCCGAGCACCTCCCTCGTGATATTGGCAAAGTCGGAGGCCCTCCAGGAGAGAGCCCCCAAGCCTTGCCCGAGGAGGGCACCGGGCGCGCCTTCCTATACAATGGAGGGAGGCACCCCTTGGACGGGCGCAAATCCTGACGCGATGCCTCCGGAGACGCCTACCTCCTGAGGCCTCGAGCTGGGTGACGTCTTCTTCTTCTTAGGAACTGCCTCGGGAAGGTTCTCATTCTTGCTGTCTGGATCCTCGACTGATGCGGCTTGGAAGGCACGCTCGAGAGAGCACACCGCGTCTTTCTCTTCGCATGGGACTGTGATGACTCCGCCGCTTCCCGGCATCTTGAGGACATTGTATCCATGGTGAGTCACTGCCATGAACTTGGCCAGGGCTGGATACCCAAGGATGGCGTTGTATGGCAGGCGAATGTGGGCGACCTCGAAGTCGATGAGCTCGGTATGGTAGTTCTTGCGTTGTCCAAAGGTGACAGGGAGGCGGACCTGCCCTATCGGGGTGGTGGAGCCGTCAATGACTCCTTAGAAAGGCTTGGTTGGCTAAAGCTGATCATATGGCACTTAGAGATTGTTGAATGTCTCGAAGGACAGAACGTTGAGTCATGTGCTGCCCATCGATGAGGGTCCTTGTAACTTGCACATTACTGATGACTGGGGAACAAAGCATTGGGAGGACCCCGGCTGTAGCCGCACACTTGAGTTGATCCGCTGAGCTGAACGTGATGGCGCACGTAGACCACCTGAGGGGGCACGTGGCCTCGAGCTTGGGGAGGACTGCGTTCACCTCACAAGCAAATTGCTTGAAGATGCACTGAGAGGCTGGGGCCTGGGCACCGCCCAAGATGCAAGCGATTGCGCGTGGCTCCTGGAAGCCCCCAGCCCCCTCGTCCTGATGATGGTCGTCATTCCTTCTTGGCGGTGGTGGCAGAGGAGGAAGGCCTGCGTTACCCTGCGAGCGATCCTCGCGAGGCTGATCCCTCCGAGCCCCCTCGCGAGGCTGGTCCTACCAGCGGTCCTCGTGAGGTCGGTCACGCCACCCTTGGCGAGGGCCTCGGTCGTCCCATCGTCCTCCACCTCTTCCTCCTCCTCAGCCGTAGCACCGATCGTTGTGCTCAGGGCATCGACCGATACGTCCTTCTCGCACGGCCCTGAGCTCTTGGCATTCATTGGTGTTGTGGGTGTGGAGGTCATGGTACACGCAGTACCGGCTGCCCTTGGACGACTCCGGCTGGTCCCTGCTGCACTTCGTGTCCGGCTCTGCTGCAAGCACGGCTGCTCCTTTGCGCTTCACGTCCTTGGCCTTGGCTTTCTTCTCTTCAGGGTCAGCAGCTGGGAGCTCGAGAAGGGAGAGTCGCCCCTCCTCAGCCCTTGCGCACTTGGTCGCCAGGTTGAACAGCTCCAGAGACGTGCACAGGTCCTCGTGGATTTCCAGTTCCTCCTTCATCTTGACGTTGCGGACGCCATCAGAGAAGGCTGAGATGATGGCCTCCTCGGTCACCTTGGGAATCTTGAGGTGAGCGATGTTGAAGCGCTGGATGTACTTCTGCAGGGTCTCTCCTGGTTGTTGCTTGATGCGGCGCGGGTCATCCATGACCGGAGGACGATCGCGAGTGCCGTGGAAGTTGGCGATGAAGCGGGTGCGCATCTCGTCCCAAGAGGAGATCATGCTAGGAGGCAAGTTTAGGAGCCAAGTGCGGGCACCATCTTTGAGTGCCATGGGAAACCAATTCGCCATGACCTTCTCGTCTCTGTTGGCTGCTTTGATGCCCAGCTCGTAGAGCTGCAGGAATTCCGCAGGGTCGGCAGTGCCGTCGTAGCGAGGAGGCAGATCCGGCTTGAACTTGCCCGGCTAGGCGACACTGCGTCGCTCGGTGGTGAAGGCGCGGCAGCCTGCGGTGGCCACCAGAGCTCTTTGCAGATGCGGGGCTTGCTCTTGGGGATTCCCGCGCGCCGCCGCCAAAGGCAGTGCGGGGTCTCGACGTGCTCACGCAGGGATGCGGTCTTGACGTGCTGGAGCAGGGAGCACGCGAGCACCTTCTTGGGGACGAGGGATTTCTTGGCATCTCCTTTCTTGTCGCTCGGGCGCCGGACACAGCGGGTCTCGTCCAGGGGCCGCGCGCCTTGGAGCCAGGGCGCCTTCTTGGGGAGGAGGTGGTGGAGGTACCTCCTAAGTTGCATCACCCACGCAGGACGGAGGGTGAGGCAGCGAGAGGGACGGTGCAGGAGAGCACCCTGCGGCGCTGACGAGCTCGGTGATGCGAGCGAGCCACTCCTCATAGAGGTCGTCGATGGGGTGGTAGTGCAGGAGCTCGCGTGCCAGGAGCAACGTAGCATGCGCATCCATGGGAGCGCGTCGGGCGTGCGATGACGAACCAGCTGGAGTCAGCGACGGAGTGGCGGTGCGGCATTCCCGCCGCACCGAGGGATGCAGCGACGACGCCTGCTACTCGTTCCCCGCTGGGCCAATGGCGGCGTTGGCGGCAGGCGACGGAGAATGACGGGGAGGCCCACTGACAGGAGTCGTCTAGGCGACACGGGCAGCGAGAGCAGCCCGACGCTCGGCGCGAGCTCGGCGAGTGTCAGCGATGGATGCAACGAACGATCGAACACGGACCAGTGGAAGAAAGATTCCGGCGCACCCCTGCCTGGCGCGCCAAATGTTGGATATCAGGTTCCGGCAAAACCCTTAAGGTTCGAACTCTGGGGTGCGCACGAAGATCTTCCCCCTACCGTTCCACGTCCCAATGCCTCGCTGAGAATCTAAGCTACACGATGAGCAACACAAGGGACACAAGGTTTATAATGGTTCGGGCCACCGTTGTGGTGTAATACCCTACTCCAGTGTGTGGTGTGGTGGATTGCCTCAGGGGCTGATGATGAACAGTACAGAGGAAGAACAGCCTCGCAAGAGATGTTCTTGGGCTGGTGTAGTGAACTACTTGGGTGAGTTCGATCGCCTCTGGATCTAATGAGAACACTCTGCGATCTGATGAGAACACTCTGAGATGCCCTCTACTATGGTGGCTATCCCTATATATAGAGGCCCTGGTCCTCTTCCCAATATTGAGCGGGAAGGGAGCCAACAACAGCCATTTTGTAGGAGAACATCTAGTACAAGTTATCCTGACTAAAGTTGGTCTTCGGCTACCAAAGGCACTAGCGGTGACGTCATCTTGGGCTCCACGGTGACCTCCATCCTGCCGCTCTGCTGGTCTTGGTCTCATTGCACCAAAATGGTAACCTTTGCTTGATGCCTCGGTACTCCGCGTCTGCGCTTGCCCCCTTTGCACCAAAGAGGAAACGAGGACACTACGCAGGATAGCACCCGCCTGGCGCCCGCCTGGTCTCGATCGTCATGGCTTGCATCATGAGCACCTCGCGAGGTACCCCTGCCTTGATCTCTCCGCCTCCTTGCGAGCCTGCCTGGTGAGGCCGTTCCAGAGGAAGCCTTGCATCATCCGCCCCGCGAGGCTTGGCCCCTCACGAGGGTCTTGAGCTTGATTTGATGAAGATGGGCCGTACTGGGCCACCCCTTGAGCCACGCCGCAGGTAGGCAAGTCTGGGGACCCCCGTTCCCAGAACGCCGACAACTGCTCCGGAACACTTAGGCTGGCCGGCATGTGTCCTTCTTCGTTCCTGTGTTTGTCCCTTTGGGGAAATGTCACGCGGTGTCTACCGGAGTCTTGATAGCCTGCTACAGCCCGGATTCTCCGGAGTCCTGTTAGCCCAGCTGCTACAGCCCGGATTCACTCGTTGATGACCGACACGTTCGTTGCTGGGTCATGTATGCCTGTCCCCGTAAGTTAGTGCCACTTTGGGTTCGCGGCTAGCCATGTCAGCCCGGGTTCTTTGTCATATGGATGCTAGCGACACTATCATATACGTGAGCCAAAAGGCGCAAATGGTCCTGGGCCTGGTAAGGCGACACCCGTGGGAATACCGTGTGTGAGGCCGCAAAGTGATATGAGGTGTTACATGCTTGATCGGCGTGGCATAGGATCGGGGTCCTGATAGCTTTGGTATCAGAGCCTGACTGCCTGTAGGATTACCAAGCGAAACTGGTCGAAGTTGAGTCTAGAAATTCTTTAGTTATATAAGAGAATTGATTGTGGATGGGAACGTAAGGCTCTTTTTACTCCTTATACCTTATGCCCTTCTGATCCGAGTCATCTTATCTTTCATACGGGGTTAAGGAACTAGGCTTTCTCTTCTTTCTATCAGGATCACGTGTTACTATTCGGTAGACTTGTAAGATTGGTAAATTCAAGTCTCAGTTCAGTTCCTACTATCTCCGTGTATTGATAGTTGATCTCGGAACCTTGATATTATGATGATCGAGTGGTTATGCCACCATTTTGTAGGATGTCTCAAATCTTTTCGAGCACTTATAGCCATTATGCCGTCTGAGTCGTCCCAAGTTTCTAAATAGTCTGCTGCATTTGCAGATCCCTTCCTCCCATTCCTGATGTTGCTTTGGGCCAGTTTAACCACACGAATCAGTGAGTTGACGTACTCTACTGCCTCGACATATATGTTGGAGCTATTATCATGACCATAGGTGTCTTAGAGTATCACCTAGTAACCTAGCCATGCGTTGTGTTCCCAGTGTGATGATTCTGGCCATCATTCTTGAAAGCATCCTGTGATGCCACTTTGTAGTAGGTATTATACTCCTGGGTTTCTGAACCTGAGATTCACCCTACGTACTTCATGTTTGATAGTGTTTGCTAATTTCCTTAGGATATTAGTAACCTTTGCGATAGTCCTCAAGGTCCGTGGTATTTCCTTCTTCCAATACCATGTACTGCTTATGGCAGAAGCTCCTCGCTGAACCGAAAGATCTCCACCAGAGTGCTCTTGACGAGTTCTCCATTGTGACTCTGCCAGTTCTACCGTTCTGCATGGGTTATCTGGAAGAAACCTGTTGAACTTGGTTTGACATACTAATCTATGCATCCACAACTCAGAAAGTTATATGTTCCTTTGAGTTGTCCCTCTTTAGTTGTATTCTGACCCCGTCTATCAATTAATAGCCAAGAGTAGTGGTGCATTCGTGTTCATCGATGTCTATTACTCTTGTGGTCCGTCAAGCCATTCTATTACAAAATGACTAGGAGAAACAAACTCTAGTACCTCACCCATATCCAGGATTGGGTCAAAGCAGTTGTATTCCGCAGATCAAAATGCAATCAAGCTTTTGATCCGTTCTACTCTGAAGTGTTACCCTCTTTACGTCAGGATCGTCATGAGAATTGCACTATCTCTTATGAATTCTTGACGCAGTGATACTTCTTGCCATCATTTTTCATTCCTCGGTTTCTGTGTTATTGTAACCGGAATGCCGACAAGTGAATCATGGTGTGTGAAATCAATACTCCTAGCAACTCCGTTGCTTCGTAGTTAAATGGACAATAACCTCATTCTTAGCAAGTTGATTATTGAATCATCACCATAAGGTTGATCGTGCTACCTAGTCCACTTTCCTGGTGCACTCCTCGATTGATGAGTTAGGATTTTGTTAAGTACTTGCTCATTTGATCATATCGTCTTGCCCTGAAAAGCAAGATTGTTCCCGATCTTAGTAACATACTGGTGGTTCGTGGTTTTCTGAATTTCTTCTCAAAAGTATCACCAGGTTGTCACCTGATCACTATGTTGAGTTCGTTATCAAGTTGGTTTTCGAAACCACCCTTTCTACAAGAATCTGTGTCGGATACCCTGAGCAAGTTGGTTAAGCTAAACAACAACTTGGAGAGTTGGAAGATAAAAGCTTGTCTGACTCAGTTCATTCCAAAGGGATATCTTTGTGTGTGTGTGTGTTGAAGAAAGATGATATCTTCATTGATTAATCCTCATGGTAAATTGTTGGACCTATTATCTTATTGAAACTTTGATTTGAGTATGGGATATTGTCAAATCAAATCAGAACCAACAATGTTCATAATGTTGTCTTACTCGTGGTTGATTCCTCGAGCATACACCATTACATCCTTTGGTCTGACCAATGCTATCATTTGTTTACATGATTATGGAATTCCATCTTCATGGAAATCTGGATGCATTGTTGTTGAGCCCATCAGCAACATTTTTATCCTCTCCATGATTTGTGTTGAACATCCAGCTAGTATTGGAAACTTTTGAAAGTGTCTCTTCATGCTAGCTCATGAAGCATATGTTCAGAGGTAAGAAGTGACTCTCTCTAGTTCGTGTGCATTTGATGCAAGTTGCCGCCGTGAATTCGAGAAAGTCAATGTTGCTTCCTTTGGAATCATTCCAAATCAGTCATGCATACGTGCGAAGTATTCTAAGGTCTGGAGACTTGCAACCATCATTCTATATGTGTCCCTAGCACACCAAGCCACTGATTAATTTGTTCAAGGTTAATAAGTTCTAAGTGCTAGTCCTAAAGGTACCAGACGGATTTGTACAAGATTTCGTTATCCTCGATGATGGTTCCCCACCTGAACTCGGTAGTGTTTTATTATAAGACTACTACGTGGTCATGCTTGTCTCCGACAGCGTGTTCACATGTATGTAGCAGGAACGGCTCATGTTTTGGAGCTTGCCATCGTAGTTCATTCCCCGAGAATCTCGCAACGCCATCTCGTCGATTTGAGTTGCAAACTTCCATTTTTACTTCTAGACACGATGAGTCTGGAATATCCTGACACCAACCAGATCTGAATCTCAGGCAGATATGATGGTTGGAACATTTCCCAAGAACTATAATATTGGTCTCTTGTAACCCGGTAAAGTGGATGTCGTGGCCAACACACCCAGCCGGAAGACCCATTATTGTAGTATCTTGATTGAGGAAGTTGGCCACCTCCCCATAAGGATTTCGTAGGATACTACGCCCTAGTTATTCATTATGGATTTTTTGTGTTCCCAAAGTCCGACCTTTTACCTGATGTTCTAGATACCAATCCATCGTAATAAATGGGTTATGCTAGCACATCAAGGAGAACATTAGAAGAGGAGTGCTAAATGTCTCTCGGTCGATCATCCAGATTTTGCCCCCCTTGGCCCCGCTAAGGTGAAATCTGAGAAAGTGTTATCTTCCTTTGCATCTACATCCTCCACCGGTATTCATTATGGTAGTATGTTGTGTTGCCAGAATCCTTGTCACGGATATTGGTAAATCCTTGATGATTATGGAAATGCTCAAGTTCTTGAGAGCACGCACAAGCACTAGGTGCTAACACCGGCACTAACTGGGATTGCTCTCAGTTCCCTCGGTTATGCTATAAACCTTTCAAACAGTGGATTCACTCTCTACTGTTGAGCTTCTTCCCAGTTACTAGAATCATTCCTAGCATTTGCATTTTGTCCCCAGCTTGCACCATCATTGTGCCATTCTACCATGGGTCCCATCTATTTCTGGTGATAAGCAACATCACCCTTGTGTTTTCTTTAACAAGGTAATCCACATCATCCACTCTAGTCTGGGTATGTCATTCCTTTCATACTTTGCCAAACGATTGTTGGTGAACTGCCTTAGGCTAGTATGAGAAGTCTCAGTGATCTCTATATCAAAAGTAATTCTTTTGGCCACTTAAGAGATGTTGCTATGTCTCATTTCGTGAGTTAATTCTGAGTTGTTCGATCTCCGAGAAGATCGATCCTTCTAGAGTTTCCTTTCTTGTTGGCATGTTAGCTAGAGTTCTCAGAGCAAGACGACTAGACAAAGATGGTGACTGAATCAACACCCTTATGAAGTGCAACCTAGATCGTGAAGATTATGTTAGTTTACGTTCCCCCTTCATCTTGCCCTATGCTTGAATCTCGGGATGAGATTCTTGTTTAGTGGGGGTGAGTTGTCACATCCCTAGTTCTGGTCTGACCTAGGCTAGCTTCCTTGTGTGCATCATGTTTAAATTTTGCCTAAACTTGAAATGGGGATGTTCAAACCCTAGCACCAAACGAAATCCAACTAGGATCACAATGAAATATTTTCAATGAACCAAAATGCCCTTTAAAAATGTTCATCATTTCTGATAAAGGTAAAAACCTCTGCCAAAAATGATAAACATAATTCTAGGTCATTTCTGGATTTTTGAATTAACTCATATTGTATTTGAATTGGGGCATTTAAAACCTATAAATATTTTAAATGCTCTAATAATTCTGAAACTAGTTGAGGGCTGTTGGGAATAATTTCAACAGTGCCCACAAATATTTTCAGGATTTTTGAAAATGCTCTGGCATTTTAATAAAAACAGAAACAATTGCAGAAAATAGAAAACAGAAAATATTAGAAAGGAGAGAGAGAGGAACCTCACCTGTGCAGCCACCTTGCGGCCCAAGTGGCCGGCCCAGCCCACCTAGCCCCCTCCCCTGTCGTCTTCCTCCTTGCCAGGAGGACGGGCGCGTGGCTGACGCACGCCGGCGCACGCCCGGCCAT
>NC_041385.1:587525180-587566048 GCF_002162155.2 Triticum dicoccoides
TCCTCTGCTCTCTCTCCCTCTCGCCACCGAACGTGCCGAGCGCCGCCGTCGCCATAGTCATGTCCACAGCCATCCCCGAGCCTCTCCGATGCGCCCCCGAGCTCCACCGTGCTGCCCTCATCCTCTCGTCGTCTCACGCGACCGGAAGAGCCCCGGTGCGTCATCCCCGACCTCTTCTTCATTTTCGGCCACTGAAGCTCGCCGGCGTGGATTCGCGAGTTCCAGACCGTCCCCGGCCTCGCCGTTGCCTCTGCTGAATTCGCCGGGAGCCCCTTCCCTCTTCCCCTCTCTCCCCGCACTCGTCCGTGTCGTCTAACCATCGTGGCCGTCGGAGCCGATAGCTCCTCGCCACCGGCCATGTCGCCACCGCGGCTACGGCCCTACAAGCACGCGTTCAAGCTCACCACTGAACTCACTGCACCCCCACGAGGCTAACGCACCCACCCGCGGCTCCTGCCAAGCCCTGCACCGTCGATTTGTTCGATGCCCGAACGCCGGCCGCCGCGCTTGCCATCGCCGCCGTTGTTCTGGGCCATCTCCGGTGAAGCTGAGAGCACCACTCGACGCGTGCGAGCTCCAACTACTCGTAGATGGGCTCCGCCATTGTTTTGGTCGCCGGAAGGAGATTTCCGAGCCTCACCGCCGTGTCTGGCCTCGCCGGCGTCGAGTCGCCGGCGGGTTTGACTTGTTTGACCTGGGGTTTGACTCCCCTGGATCATTGACATGCGGGCCCCGCCCGGCTAATTAAGTTAGGTTAGTATTAACTAAGCTAGGTTAGTTTAGTTAGACACTGACACTCAGGACCCACTGGTCAGTTTGACCTGGGCCGCCCGTTGACCTGCTGACATCACTAATACATCATGCCGACGTAGTAAATATTTTCTTGGATTTAAAATAAATCAAAAATGATTTATTTATTTCAGAAAATATCCAAAACTTCTAAAAATCATATAAAATCAACCATAACTCCAAATGAAACAAATTATATATGAAAAATTATCAAAAAAATCCAAAGAATCTGTTTATTGCATTTGCTTTCATGTTTGAGAAACCTAAAGCTACTGTATATGACAATTTGAATTAATGGCATTTGAAATTCCTTATGTGGAGTTTGAATTTGAATCTTGCGTTCAAACCAACTCCATTTAAATCATTGCTAGCTGCATTAGCTCAAATCATAGCATATTGCCATGTCACATTCATGTATCATATTGTTGCATTGCATTGATTGTGTTCCTTCTCTGTTGCCGGTATTTGTCCCCTCTTAGTAGACAAGGTTCCGGCGATGAGTTCAATGACACCGATGAAGAGCTATATTATCTTCAGAAGTGCCAGGCAAGCAAAAACCCCTTGTTCATTCCGATACAATCCCACTCTCTCGCTCCTGCCCTATTTTACTGCATTAGGACAACAACGATTCATCTATTACTTGCTGCTGTAGTTGAACCCCTTTTCCTCTACATGACCTGTCATTGCCACAGTAAATAGATGAAACCCACTAGCATGAGTAGGAGTTGTTTGAGCCCTGTTGTGCCTACTCATTCATGCTTGTTTGTCATGCCTGCTACTGCTTAGAGTTGAGTCAGGTCCGATTCATCGGGAATGAATTAGAATGGTGATGAACATGTCCTATTGTGTGTGCGCTAAGTCTGTGAACGCGATTTGGTAAAGATAGCGGTGAGAGGCCATGTAGGAGTACATGGTGGGTTGTCTCATTGAAGCCATCCTCAAGAACTGGGTTCTATGTTTGTGATCCATGAAACAGCTACTGCCACACATTGGGCCCTGAAATATGACCCCGCTTGACTTCTTAACCACCCTACTCCTCTGTCCAGGAGTTGCAAGTAATTTCTGGTGTTTGTAGTATGCTGGAGGCCGTGGGCAATGCTGACCTGAGGGTTGGGTTGTGATGCGGTAGGCACGTGGTCGGGTATGCCGTGCGCCCGTTTGGTGTCGCGGAACCCTGTACATATCGTTCGGGGCCGTATGTGGAATCCTCGGCCGGACTCCCTGCGGATGGAACCTGAATAGGCGATAAACCTAGACTAGAGACTTGAGTGTTTAGGTAGGTCGTGGTCTACACCCACGTCGGCTTTCACTTGAAGTCTGCCGAGCACATGTCATGTGCAGACACTAAGTGGTGGAAACAAGTATGAAGACGTACACCCATGTAGGGTTATAAATAATCTATTAGAATAGCCGCGTCCGCGGTAAAGGACCTCTGGGTTGCCTATACAGTTCATAGACAAGTGAAAGTGGATACTCTAAAATACGCAAGTGTGAGTGCTACGGATGGTGTTCTCGTAGGGAGACGGGAGCGGATCCATAGTGGTGTATTTGATATGGTGATTATGTGGACTCATGTGCGCCACCTCAAAGGAGTTACTTGCAGTCGTAGTTCAGGGTAGCCACCGAGTCAAAGTTGGCTTGCTACAGTTAAACCCCACCATCCCTTTGTTGATAATGATGCATATGTAGATAGTTTTGATGTAAGTCTTGCTAGGTACATTTGTACTCACGTTTGCCTATTTTATGTTTTGCAGAGAGACTTCCATCTCACTAGTAGTTCCGCGTGGACTTCGAAGTTTAGCTTGTTACCTCAGCTACGATCTTGTGCCTTGGCAAGATCTGGTAGATAGTCAGGCTTCTCAGCCTTTATCATTTATAGATGTCTGTACTCAGACATGTTAGGCTTCCTCTTGTGCTTTGACTTTTATGCTCTGAATGTTGGGTCATGAGACCCATGTTTGTAATATCTCACTCATAGGAGCCTATCGAATAAAATACTTGAGTTGTAGAGTCATGTTGTGATGCCATGTTGTATTTTCACATATCGAGCATATTGTGTGTATGTTATTGAAATGCTTGGTATGTGTGGGATCTGACTATCTAGTTGTTTATCCTTGGTAGCCTCTCTTATCGGGAAATGTCTCCTAGTGCTTCCACTAAGCCCTGGTAGCTTGCTACTACTCCAGAACACTTAGGTTGGCTGGCATGTGTCCTTCTTTGTTTCTGTGTCTGTCCCTTCGGGGAAATGTCACGCGGTGTCTACCGGAGTCCTGATAGCCTGCTACAGCCCAGATTCTCCGGAGTCCTATTAGCCCAGCTGCTACAGCCCAGATTCACTCGCTGATGACCGACACATTCGTTGCTGGGTCATGTATGCCTGTCCCTGTAAGTTAGTGCCACTCTGGGTTCGCGACTAGCCATGTCAGCCCGGGTTCTTTGTCATATGGATGCTAGCGACACCATCATATACGTGAGCCAAAAGGCGCAAATGGTCCCGGGCCTGGTAAGGCGACACCCGTGGGAATACCGTGCGTGAGGCCGCAATATGATATGAGGTGTTACATGCTAGATCGGTGTGGCATAGGATCGGGGTCCTAACACTGGCAACCGTGCCTTATGGGTAAAACTTGCGAAGATGTTCGATGTTCCAGGAGTTGCTCACTAGAATGGCATCTTCGGTCTCCAGGCGGACTGCGCTGGGCCCGGTGACTCGTATTACGCAATAAGGGCCTTCCCACTTCAGCGTCAACTTGTTGGAATTCTCGGCCGATCGAAGGCGCCGAAGAACAAGGTCGCCTTCCTCAAAGCTTCGGGCATGAACCTTGCGGCTATGGTAGCGGCGCAAGGCTTGCTGGTAGCGCGCTGCTCTCACAGCCGCCTGAAGACGATCTTCCTCGAGGAGCGTTGCGTCATCTTGCCACAATCGCTCTTGCTCAAGCTCGTCATAAGAGAGCACTCGAGGTGACCCATATGTGAGTTCCGTGGGGAGAACTTCCTCTGCCCCGTATACCAGGGCAAAGGGTGTCTGGCCGGTGGCTCGATTTGGCGGCGTTCTGATCGACCAAAGAACCGCCAACAACTCATCAATCCAGCGCCTTCCGCTCTTGTGTGGCATGTAAAAAGTCTTTGTCCTCACGCCTTGCAGTACTTCAGCATTTGCCCTCTCCGCCTGGCCGTTACACCGTGGGTGCGCCATGGAAGCGAAACAGACCTTGCTGCCGAGGTCTTGGGTGTATTGCATGAAGGTGCGGCTTGTGAACTGCGTGCCGTTGTCGGTGATGACTCTATTTGGCACACCAAAATGGAAACTAGCCCCTTGAAGAATTTTATGGCTGACTGCGTTGTCACCTTCCTCACTGCTTCCACCTCCGGCCACTTTGTGAACTTGTCGATCGCAACGTAAAAGTACTCAAAGCCCCGGGGGAAAGGCCCCAGTATGTCGAGCCCCCAGATCGAAAATGGCCAGGAGAGAGGGATTGTTTGAAGGGCTTGAGCTGGCTGATGAAGCTTCTTTGAATGGAACTAACATGCTTCACACTTGGTTACTAGTGTCGTTGCATCCTGGAGGGCAGTGGGCCAGAAGAAACCTTGCCGAAAGGCCTTGCCGGCAAGGGCCCTCGACCCTATGTGGGAGCCACATATGCCTCCATGTATCTCTGCTAATAGCTCCAGTCCTTCCTCCCGGGGAATGCACTTCAATTTCACTATGTTTGGTCTTTTTCTGTACAGAACGTTGTCAACAAACTGATACATGGCAGACCGGCGGGCTACTTTCTCCGCTTCTTCCTGCTCCTCAAGAAGCTCCCCCGTTTGGAGGAATCGAATGGTATGGTGTGCCCATGCCGGAGCCTGGGGCTCGACAGTAAGGACTAAAGGCATTTCCTCTACCATTGGAGTGGCTGTCTCTACGGCGAGGGCTTGACGCCCTGTTGGAGTCGGTTGCCCCATGGCAGGCTCAGTGTCCACAGCAACATCTTTGCCAGCGGCTCCTAGGAGCTCGGTGGGAAAGTACTTGCCGGGGCCTGATTTCCTCCGCTTGTTCTTCTCTGTCGATGGTTCAACGAATGGTTGAGTTAACCGAAGCACAAAAGTACCCAGTTCCACAGGTAGTTTGAAGGCAGCACGCTTCGACAGGTAGTCGGCGAAATCGTTCTCCACTTGGGGAACATGCTCCGCCTGTATACCATCAAAACGCTCCTCCAGCTTCCTCACCTCATCTACGTAGGCCTCCATCAACGGGCTTTGATAATCCTTGTTGACTTGCCTGACGACAAGCTGTGAATCACCCCTGACGATGAGCTTCTTGATCCCGAGGTCTGCCGCGATCCTAAGACCAGCAAGCAACCCCTCGTATTCAGCAGTGTTGTTTGTCGACAGCTCCCTGGGAAAGTGCATCTGGATTACATACTTGAGGTGCTCTCCGGTGGGTGCGACAAGCAGCACACCAACACTGGCGCCTTGCAGTGAGAAAGCCCCGTCAAAGTACATAATCTAGTTGCGACTTGTTTCCTTGCCGGGAAGAGTGGTCTCTTGGATCTCTTTGTCAGGCGTCGAGGTCCACTCTGCAATGAACTCTGCCAAGACTCTGCTCTGGATCGTTGAAGTACTTTCAAACTTCAAACCAAAGCTCGACAGCTCCAAGGCCCATTCCACAATCCTCCCGGTTGCGTCCGAGTTATGCAGTATCCGTTGCAATGGGAGGCGGGTGACGGCCGCGATCTCGTGCGCTTGGATGTAATGACGCAGCTTCCTCGAGTCCATAAGGAGGCCGAAGAGCAATTTCTGCACATAGGAGTACCTTGACCTAGCCCCCTACAAGAGGGAGCTGACAAAGTAACCCGGGTGCTGCATCATCTTCTTCTTTTGCACCACTTCATTTAGTTGCGCAAGCCCTATCCTGTCGGCATCAGACCCTACCGAGGGCCTTGCCTGCCGGTACCAGGCCCTGCCGGGGGGAGCTCTGGCCCACCATCTGCCAGTCCTGCCATTCCCACTGCCCCTTTGTCGACCTCCCTCCGCACCACTAGCACAGCGCTGACCACTTGATTCGTTGCCGCTAGATATAGCAGCAGCGGCTCTTGTGGTTTAGGCGCAACCAATATCGGTGTGGAGGAGAGGTATTTCTTCAAATCCTACAGTGCTGCTTCGGCCTCTGGGGTCCATTCCATTGGTCCCGCCTTTTTCAAGATTTTAAAAAAGGGAAGGGCACGCTCAGCTGACTTGGAGATGAATCTGCTCATGGCGGCAACGCAGCCAGTGAGCCGACGCACGTCCTTGATCCGCCTAGGCGCCTCAATCTGCTCAATGGCCTTTATCTTGTCTAGATTCGCCTCGATCCCATGTTGTGACACAAAGAACCCGAGAAGTTTGCTGGGCGGAACACCGAAGACACACTTCTCAGGGTTCAGCTTGAGGCTGATCTTGCGCAAATTTGCAAACGTCTCTTCCAAATCTTGTACAAGTGTTTCCTTGTCCTTGGTTTTGACCACTATGTCATCCATATAAGCTTCCATATTTCTATGTAGCTGGGGCTCAAAACCAATTTCGATTGCTCTTGCAAACGTTGAGCCAGCACTCTTCAACCCGAAAGGCATCCGTAAAAAGCAATACATACCACACGGGGTGATGAATGTTGTCTTCTCTTCATCTTCTCTCATCATGAAAATCTGGTGGTATCCTAAGTAGGCGTCAAGGAATGATTACAAGTCACACCCGGCCGTGGAGTCGACAATCTGGTCAATGCGTGGCAACGGGAAAGGGTCTTCCAGACAGGCCTTATTGATATCTGTGTAATCAATACACAGCCTCCACTTCCCATTTGCCTTGCGCACCACCACCGGATTGGCCAACCGCGTCGGATGGAGTACTCCTCTCACCAAGCTTGCCGCTTCTAGCTTCCTGATCTCCTCTGTGATGAACACCTGCCTTTCCAAAGCTTGCTTCCTGACCTTCTGCTTGATGGGTCGCGCATGAGGACAGACAGCAAGATGGTGCTTGATTACCTCCCTAGGAACGCCGGGGATGTCGGATGCTTGCCATGCAAACACATCGACATTCGTCCGCAGGAAAGTGACGAGCGCGCCTTCCTATTTGCTATCGAGGGTAGAGCTTATGGTGAAAGCCCCTCCCGTGCCATCCTCCTTGACGGACACCTTCTTGGTCTCTGGTGGTGCAGCTCTGGATTTCTTTCTCTTGTCGGTGGAGCTCTCTGGCACGTCCTCGATGCGAGCACAGCACTCCGAAGAGGTGCGCTTGCCGCAGTGGGTGCGAGAGGTCTTGTCGGTCTTCTTCCCTCCCGGGGCTTCGGCGGCAGGAGCAAGTGCCTTGGCGGCACTCGCCGCAACTGCTTCCCGGTAGAGTTGGTCAGCGCAGATCAGCGCATCCTTCTTGTCGGAGGGGACGGTGATGATGGTCATCGGCCCAGGCATCTTCAGCGTGTTATAGGCGTAGTGTGACACCACCATGAACTTGGCTAGTGCCGGGCGACCGAGCATGCCGTTGTAGGGCAAGGGGATCTCGGCTACATCGAAGACAATCCTCTCCGTCCTGTAGTTCAACTCGCCTCCAAACGTCACGGGCAGCGTGACCTTACCCTTCGGCTGACTCCTTCCCCGGGTTGTCCCCTTGAAACGTGCCCGTCTCTTCGAGGTCTCCATCAGGAATCTGCAGCCTTTTGATCACAACAGGTGAGATCAAGTTCAGACCGGCCCCGCCGTCAACTAGCATCTTCGTCACCTTGAGGTTGCGTATCGTTGGTGAAACCAACAACAGCAGGCACCCGACCTCAGTTGTGCGATTAGGGTCGTCCTCGGTGTCAAAAATGATAGGCGTGCTCGACCACTTCAGTGGCTTCTGATCGTCGAATGATGGCTCCGCCGCTGGGATCTCACGCGCCCACTGCTTGAGCTAGTGGTGAGAGGTGTGCAGCGAGGCGCCACCATCGATGCACATGGCCTCCATAGCTTTCTGAAACTCTTGTTCGCCGGACTCATCGTCTTCCTGCTTCTTGTCACGGCCCCGGGCGGGCCTCTCTTGCTAGTTATCCTTGCCGCCACTGCCTCCTTGGCCGCCACGCTTCTTGTTGGATCCTTCGGCACCGTCCTGACCCTTCTCCTTGTCCCGCCTCTCATACTCCGCTTTTTGCTTCTCAGCAAGCAGCTCAACTTGTCGGCAGTTCTGGAGGTCGTGGCCCTTGGTGCGGTCGCTCTTGCAGTACTGCTTGTCGGAGCTTCCTAGCTTGTCGGCAGCCGCCAAGGCCCGGCAAGCGACGCACCCGGCAATTTCCTTGCCGGGGTCGCTTGCCTTGGCCTTCTTGGTAGTGCCAGTGTCGTCGGATCCCTCGACGGCAAGCACGGCCTTGCCCTTGCGCTTTCTGTTGCGGCACCGGCCCTTCTTCGTCGGGGCGGCGGTGTCTTCGTCTGTGGAGTCGGTTTCTGCACATGCGTCCTCGCCAGGGTACTTCCTCCCCTCTTCAGCTCGAGCGCACCTATCGGCCAGAACATAAAGTTCGCCAGCTCTTCATGCATCTTGCGGTTGCGCACATTCTAATGGAATGCGCTGATCATGGCGGTGGGCTGAACGTCTGGGATGTTGTACTGCACCCAGTTGAACCTTTGTATGTACTTTCGTAGGTTTTCACCTTATTTCTGGGGGATGATATGCAAATTGCTTGCCTGGCCATGAGCTTGATGGCCCCCAGTGAAGGCGCCAACGAACTCATGACACAAATCCGACCAAGAAGAAATGGAATCCGCCGGCAAGTGCATCAACCATGACATGACATTGGGCTTAAGTGCCAACGGGAAGTAATTGGCAAGCACCTTGTCGTCGCGGGCTCCAGCAGCTTGCATCACGATGGTGTAGATGCTGAGGAACTCTGACGGGTGAGTCTTGCCGTTGTACTTCTCGCAAATGTCGGGCTCGAACGTACGGTGGGAGGGCCACTGGAACTGCCGCAGCTCACGGGTAAAGGCTGGGCAACCCACCTCGTAGGGTAGGCCACCATAGCCTCCCGGTATCGGGTGGTCCATAGTGGGCCCTGCCCGCCTAACTGGTGGCGTGCTTCACGCCGGCATTCGATGGTGGTTCGAGCGTCTTCAAGGGCTCGCTCCCGAAGAACTTGGCGCTGATCGCGGTGGGTCCGTGGGTCGGATGACGCTATGGAATCACAAGCGTCATCACGACGGACCAAGACCCGCAGTAACTGGCTTGGGGGAGGAGGGTGCACCGTGGCTGCATCACCTCCGGCCCTTCCACCACTGGCATGCGGTGGCTCGACGGAGCATCGGCCTAAGGGCCCCGCTGGTCGTGGCTCATCTTTGTTGGCGACGCCGACGAGGCTCCGGATGGTGGCTCTCCACTCATCGAGCTTTTCAGCAGTAGGAGGAAAGTCAAGCAGCAGCTGCGCACATGCCAAAGCTTCTGCTGGCATGGGCGGTGGCCAAAGCTGCGTGGACCGTGATGCGCTCCGACTTCTAACCATGTTAGAAGGACCTCTATCACGACCTTGCGGCTGTATGCCATTTTCACCGGCACTTCGGCGTGCATGCTGGCCTCCTTCGTCCCGCGAAGGATGCGCAAGACTCTTCCCACAGCAGTGCAAGGGGTCACCAGCGTGGTGGCGCTGCTCATCGCACACAACTTGGGAAGAGCGCGTCGTGGGCGCCGGCGTAGGTGTCTTGGAGGTCGCCGCGCCACCGGTAGGTGGCACGGCGCCGCCCTTCGAGGGCCCCGCGCCGCCTGCGTGGGGCCCAGCTCCGTCTTTGGATTTGGCGGCGTGCGGCCCGTCGTCTTGCGCACGAATGACACCGCTCGCCAGGCTTTGACTGCCAAAGCGATGTGGGTGTTCGCGGGCCGCGCCTCGGCTTCCGTCTGCGACCGCCCCGCTACTTGCCCGCACTGGTACGGGCCGTCCGGCTTCGGATGAACCGATCACCATCGTCATCTTCTTCTTGGGAGCCATGGCGATGAAGAACTGCTAAACTAGTTGCTAGACCAGATTTTCACAACTGCGCCCCCTACCTGGCGCGCCAAAGATGTCGGTGAAAACGACACCTATGGGATCACTGGAATCCCTACTATGGTCGGCGAGCGCGAGGTTGTGGAAAGAGCGGGTCTAGGAGTCAGCACAAAGATCGTTTACCCAGGTTCGGGCCACGAGGATGCACAATACCCTAGTCCTACTTTGGTGGATATTTGAGTGTTCTTAAGTTCTTGAACTAGCTACAGCACGTGACTTGTTCAAAAGATCCGAACCCTTCCTCCGTATGCCTCGGGCCTCCTTTTATAGTTCAAAGGGGACGCCACAGCGGCACACAGGAGGTGGAAAGTGTATACAGTGTACAAGCTTATCGCCTGACATCACAAGACAAAACACATTCAATGCCCTACTTAGGTGTCCTCTTGCTTTATCGGGGATGGCAACGAAGCCCGTCCCATCCGTTGCCGCTTCGCCTTGCTTCGATACGCGTCCAGGCCAACGAGGCGTGCAGCGCCATGTAAGCTGGCAGGCTGCTGAGATGGTGTGGTGGCAGGGTCTTCATGAAGATCCCATGCCACCACGCAGGTGCTTGACTGGTTGGCTTAGGAGCCACGTACTGCCACGTGGGTACTTGCTTAGTTGGTGGGTCGGTCGCTGAGCTGGGTCGGTGACGGGGCGGCAAAGCCTTGTCCCGGTCTTGCTAATATTCCCGGCAAGGGTCTTGCCGGGGCCTTGCGAGCGCCCTCGGCAAGAGTCTTGCCAGGGCCTCGTGGGTATCTTCAGCAGGAGCCTTGTCGGGGCCTCATGGGCATCCTCGGCAAGGAGCCTCGTTGTTGCTTTATCTTCTGGTTCCTATCTAGGCCTCGCAAGCCCTTTGTCTTCACAAAGATCTGCATGCCACTATGTAGGCCCCCTCCCGAGCTTTGGTTCCAATGTTGTCTATGGTGTCGGAACTCTCAGGCTCAAGGGTGGTGGCCTTCCTGGCGTTGGGTAAGTTGCCCCGGCAAGGCTCTTGTCGGGGCTACGTAGGCCGCCCCGGCAAGGGTCTTGCTGGGGGAAGCCCATCTTGTCGCTTTACCTTTTGCGCCCCTGGTTTGAGCGCCGCTTCGGTAGTCTTGTACTTTTGCTTCCTTCCTCTGCCCCGCTAAGCATGGCCACAGGTGCGGCTCTGACTGCTCGTGCACAAGTAAAGGGGTACAAAGCGGGCCCCTACTTTTGTACACTAACACGCGCGCTGCTCAAGCTTGTGCTCGAAGCCGTCTACGGCAGCGGGGTGACTAGACATGCGAGAGGAGGACGAAAGGACACATACACATACGGTTAATAAAAACGTTTGTGATTTAATTACCTACTATATATACCCCCGTCCTGGTTTAGAAGTAGGATTTAACTAATAAAACACGAATGCATGTCGCCAAAGGTTATATCGTTGGATTCGTATTTGAACATAGTTTCCAGTTATATAATTTTTGTAACATGCATTAACATTTTGTTGGTTAAATTTAAGGTCAAAATATGGCTTAGATATAGAGGGAACTAATAGACCAAGACGGCGGTAGAGCACACGGCCGCTCTCTACGGCGTATCACACACATCTTGTTAAGTTGAACCTTTTCTATTGTGTTGCCTAAGCACACATAGTTCATCCTAGTGAACTATATGCCATATATCGCACACACCCTCATCTAGTTGCCCATTTCTGTTGTTCTGCATCATCGCAAACAGTTCTTCTTGATTAACCGTTTGCCACTCATCCAATGGAGGAAAGCTTCCACATTCGCGGGGGACGTGGCATCACTAGTAGAAAAAGGGTCTAATGTGCAGCTCATTAGTCCCGGTTTGAAATTGAGCCAGCACTAATGTGACCATTAGTGCCGGTTCCAGCGGCTAGGCGGGCCGCTCTCTTTAGTATCGGTTCGTGCGGAACCTTTAGCACCGGTTCGTTCCACGAATCGGTACTAAAGGGTGTGGTGGCAGGATGTTGTCAGACTAGGGCCCATCCAGCACCTTTAGTACCTATTCTTGCCACGAACCGGTACTATAGGTCATCCTACATATAAACCCTTCGTCCAGCTTGCTCTGTTCTTCCCCCTTTCCCCTCTCCTCCTCTCTGTTCTTCTTCTTCTCCCCTCGAGCTCATCACACATTTTGCCCAAATTTTGTCAAGATTTGAAGGCCCCCATCCATTCAAGTGATCACAAAGGTTAGCAACTTTGTCCTTTCATCTCTCGTTGCAACATTAGCTCTTGCAATGCTTTATATAGTGATTAATTTGTGGGTTTTAGTAATCTGGGAGGAATTGTATATGGTAGTTTATTTGATTTATATGCAATTTGAGCTTAAAATAACTCTTAGTTTGCATATGTAGGTGTGGTTTACTTAGTGCCTTCCCGTCTCCGTCGTAACCACCGTCGATCGTCCGCACCGACCCGTCGCCGGCACCAACTTGTGGTGAGCCTCTTGTTCTTATTTTTTTATATATAAAAATCATGTTTGTGTGATTTAGATATATAGTTACTTGTATAATTATCTTACCCGTACGTTGTTTGTTATACATAGTGCCATGGTTTTGATATCCATCCCCGTTGGCCCTCATCCATGTTATGATTCGGATGTGGTATATTCTCTTTTAAAACTATTTGTTGCATTTCGCGTTTATGACAAATTGTGCCCATCAAGTTGACATATATATTTTTATCTAGGAGGTATGTGAACTAGAAATTCCAACCGACCCTATTGTCGAGAGGTTAAATTTAGTTGAAAGAGAAAACAAGTATTTGAAAGAAAAATTGAAAAGAATTGAGGGGGAGAAGATGGAACTGGAGTTGCATGTTGCCGATGTCGTCGATGATCACAAGATCAAGATGGAGAAAATGCGGTTGAAGATTAGAAAGATTAGAAAATATGCCATTGATAGTGTGGCTTGGTATCATTATGCCGTTGGATCAATTGTTACCTTAGTTGCAATCTTGATCGCATTTGTTGTTGCATTTAAATTCTTTAGCTAGAGAGTTATTTGTATGTTGCATTTAAGTGTTGTATGAACTTTATGTATGAACTTTATGTATGAACTTGTATTAATTTGGTCTATTCGGTGGTGTGTAATGAAGATGCGCCGGCAATGGATGTACGATGACCAATGCTCTCCCCAGTTCCTTGATGGCGTGCATACTTTTCTGATTGCAGCTCAGGCAAACAAGCGGGCGGATGGTTTTATGCGTTGTCCATGTGCTGGCTGTAAGAATGGTCACAATTACTCTAACTCAAGAACCATTCACCTCCACCTATTTGAGTCCGGTTTCATGCCCCACTATAATGTTTGGACCAAGCACGGAGAAAGAGGGGTTATGATGGAAGACAATGAAGAAGAAGAGGACGACGATAGCTATCCTGGCCATGGGTTCCCTGAATACGATGATACAACAATGGGGGAAGAAGCTGAGCCGGCCATGCAGGAAGAAGCTAAAGAAGAGGCATCAGATGAGCCCCTGATGATCTAGGTCGGGCCATTGCCGATGCGAAGAGAAACTACGCAAGTGAAAAGGAGAATAAGAAGTTGCAGCGCATGTTAGAGGATAAGAAATTGTTGTACCCGAATTGCGAAGGTGACAAGAAAAAGATGGGCATCACACTGGAATTGCTGCAATGGAAGGCAGAGAATGGTGTATCTGACAAGGGATTTGGAAAGTTGCTGGTAATGATAAAGAATATGCTTCCAAAGGACAACGAATTGCCCGAGAGTACGTACGAAGCAAAGAAGGTTGTCTGCCCTCTATGTTTAGAGGTGCAGAAGATACATTCATGCACTAATGATTGCATCCTCTACCGCGGTGAGTACGAGGATTTGAACATGTGCCCGGTATGCGGTGCATTGTGCTATAAGCTCAGCCGCGATGGCCCTGGTGATGTCGAGGGCGAGCGCCCCAGGAAGAAGATTCCTGCGAAGGTGATGTGGTATGCTCCTATAATACCACGGTTGAAACCTTTGTTCCAAAACAAAGATCATGCCAAGGCGATGTGATGGCACGGACAAGACCGTAAGAAAGACAGAAAGTTGGGAGTACCCGCTGACGGGTCGCAGTGGAGAAAAATCGAGAGAAAGTACAGGGAGGAGTTTGTAGGTGACCCAAGGAACGTATGGTTTGGTCTAAGCGCAGATGGCAGTAATCCTTTGGGGGAGCAGGGCAGCAACCATAGCACGTGGCCTGTGACTCTATGTTTGTATAACCTTCCTCCTTGGTTGTGCATGAAGCGGAAGTTCATTATGATGCCAATGCTCATCCAAGGCCCTAAGCAACCCGGCAACGACATTGATGTGTACCTAAGGCCATTAGTTGAAGAACTATTACAGTTGTGGAATGGAAAAGGTGTACGTGCGTGGGATGAGCACAAACAGGAAGAATTTGACCTAAAGGCATTGATGTTCTTGACCATCAATGATTGGCCTGCTCTCAGCAACCTTTCAGGACAGACAAACAAGGGATACCGCAGATGCACGCACTATTTGGATGATACCGACAGTATATATTTGGATAGTTGTAGGAAGAATGTGTACCTGGGACATCGTCGATTTCTTCCGAGAAGGCATCCCATAAGAAAGAAAGGCAAGCATTTCAAAGGTGAGGCAGATCACCGAACGAAGCCTCGCCACCGTATTGGTGCTGATGTACATGATATGGTCAAGGATTTGAAGGTAATCTTTGGAAAGGGTCCTGGCAGACAACCTGTTCTGAAGGACACTTATGGATGCGCACCCATGTGGAAGAAGAAATCTATATTTTGGGACCTGCCCTATTGGAAAGACCTAGAGGTCTGCTCCACAATCAACGTGATGCACATGACAAATAATCTTTGCATGACCCTTCTTGGCTTCTTGGGCGTGTATTGGAAGACAAAAGATACACCGGAGGCACGGGAGGACCAGCAACGTATGCACGGAAAAGATGGCATACATCAGGGTCAGGCCAGCTACGCTCTTACCAAAGAAGAGAAGGAAGTCTTCTTTGAATGCCTGCTCAGTATGAAGGTACCATCTGGCTTCTCGTCGGATACAAATGGAATAATAAATATGCCAGAGAAAAAATTCCAGAACCTAAAGTCTCATGACTGCCATGTGATTATGACGCAACTGCTTCCGGTTGCATTGAGGGGGCTTCTACCGGAAAACGTTCGATTAGCCATTGTGAAGCTATGTGCATTCCTCAATGCAATCTCTCAGAAGGTAATCAATCCAGAAATCATACCAAGGTTACAGAATGATTTGGTGCAATGTCTTATCAGTTTCGAGTTGGTGTTCCCACCATCCTTCTTCAACATCATGACGCATGTCCTAGTTCACCTTTGCGAAGAGATTAACATTTTGGGTCATGTATTTCTACACAATATGTTCCCTTTGAGAGGTTCATGGGAGTCTTGAAGAAATGTGTTCATAACCGTGCTAGGCCAGAAGGAAGCATCTCGAAGGGCCATGAAAAAGAGGAGGTCATTGAGTTTTGTATTGACTTTATTCCTGACCTTAAGTCGATTGGTGTTCCTGAATCGCGGCATAAGGGCAGACTGGATGGAAAAGGCACACTAGGAGGGGATCAAATAATATGTATGGACGGGCATTCTCTCACTGAAGCACACTACACAGTTCTACAAAATTCCGCCTTGGTGGCTCCGTATATGGAGGAACACAAGAATTTTCTACACTCCAAACACCTGGAGCAGTCTGACGCCTGGATTACACGTGAACAAACGAGGACTTTTGCCGGTTGGTTGCAGACACGTGCCATGCATGATGGCGATATTGAAGATGACATGTACTTGTTGTCCCAGTTACCATCTTCGAATATAATGACTTTCAAAGGGTACAAGATAAATGGGAATACATTTTACACGATCGCCCAAGACAAGAAGAGCACCAACCAAAACAGTGGTGTCCGCTTTGATCCAACAACCAACACGGGAAAGGAAACATATTATGGTTACATAGAGGACATATGGAAACTTAACTATGGAGGTGGTTTGAAGGTCCCTTTGTTTCGGTCCAATATGACACGAGGCGGGGTAACGGAAGACCCGCAGTACGGAATGACAACAATGGATCTCAACAATCTAGCGTATGCAGACGAACCATTCGTCCTAGCCAATGATGTGGCGCAGGTTTTCTATGTGAAAGACATGTCTACCAGGCTGAGAAAAAAAAAAGATAAGGAAGCGAATGGATCATACGATGAGCCAAAGCGCCACATAGTTCTTTCAGGGAAAAGAAACATCGTGGGAGTGGATGACAAGACAGACATGTCAGAAGATTATGAAAAGTTTGATGAAATTGCTCCAATCACAGTGAATATTGATCTGAGCATCCAGTTAAATGATGAAGATTGTCCATTGTTACGGCGCAAAGGGACACACGCGAAGAAAAAGTTTCACTCTCAAAGATCCCACACTGGCATGTGATAGGCTTCACCATCATCACTTTCTTCTGTAGTGACTTTCTAGACTTATATATCTGGAAAGTGCCGCTTCGAACAAACCGGAGGGAATATTTGTAATAGTTAGGGTACTTATGTGTTTTGGTATTTGAAACGCGAAAAAATTTTATGTGCAAAAACTGGATGCACTTCGTCTACAAATTAGTTCGTCAAATAATTCAAATTTAAACTATTCAAATTTTAAAACTACTGGCACTAACAGAAAGTTTGTAATTTTTTGTAACTATAGAAAAAATATTCAGAAATAAATAAGTGAAAATAAATAAAGTAGAAAAATAAAAAACTAATTTTTTGTTGAGACAAAAACTAAATAAAAAAATTTAAACTATTCAAATTTGGAAACTACTCGCACTAACAGAAAGTTTGTAATTTTTTTTATGTAAAGAAAGATATTCAGAAATAAATAAATGAAAATAAATAAAGTAGAAAAGAAAAAAAACTTAATTTTTGTTGAGACAAAAACTAAATAAAAAAAGCCCACCTACTGGGCCACAGCGGCCTGCATACGACTAGTAACCCAACCTGTAGTTGGGCCAGGATGCAGGCCTGCAGGGCCCAGTAGGCCCACAGAGCTAAGAGGCGGAGTTAGGCCCAAAAGCCTGCTATAGAGAGGAGTTCGATACAGCAGCTGCGCCGAGGCTTTTAAACAGGTGCCGGGCGCCCTCGGCTAGCGAGGTGGGACTAAACTTGCCCGCACCGCACCTGCGCCAGCGCACCCCCTTTAGTACCGAGTCGTAGCTACAACCGGTACTAAAGGGGGGGCCTTTAGTACCGGTTGTAGCCACCACCCGGTACTAAAGGGGTGTGCTTCCCGCCGCTTCGCCTGGCCAAAACAGACCTTTAGTACCACTCCAACCGGTACTAAAGGTAGGTTCTATATAAGAAAACACTTCAAAAAAATTCGTCAGTTCTCCCTCTGCTTCTTCTCCTCTGCCCCGTCGCCGCCGCCCCTCGTCACTGCCCTCGTCCCGCGCCGCCATCTCGCCATCCCCGTCGCCCCGTCCCGCGCCATCGCCGTCCGGCCCCTCGTCTCGCCTTCGCCTTCGATTGACATCTCCTCCTCGTCGTCGTCGCCTGGACCTCGTCGTCGGCGTCGCCTCGACCTCGCCCGCACGCGTTGTGAGCCCCTCCCCCGGCCTCTCCTCCCTCCAATCCATCGCGCTGCCGCCGCCGCCGGCCGCGCGCGCGCACACACACACACACACTCACACTCACACTACACGCGCGCGCACACACATACACACACAATTTTTCTGTTTTTAGTTTTTAGTTTTTTCTGTTTTCTGTTTTTCATACAAAGTTTTAGATGAATTAATTAGATTAGATTAGATTAATGTCAAATAGTATATAGAAATGTTAGAAATGTTATAGAAATGTCAGAAATTTTAGAAATTTTAGTTTTAGCTAGATGAATTAGATTAATTTCAAATTGTTATAGAAATGTTATAGAAATGTTAGTTTTTAGTTTCTTATAATTTTACTTATACAAATTTAGAATTTGCATATAAGAAATCACAATCCAATCATTTAAAAAATGTTACTTTTATGGCGTATAGTATTTGTTCTCGACGATGCCCGGCCCGCATCCTCGCCGTCGACCCGTTCGCGACGACGCCCTGCTTCAGAGGACCCATGTCCAGGACTGGGCTCCGCGGGTCTGGCACTTGGAGGTGCTACCTTCAGGGGCTCGCCGCTTGGTGAGGAACCCGGGTCCCATCATCGACCCTGAGCTCCTTTGGTGGCGTTCCCGTGGGCCGCTTTTGGTGCGGAGGGAGCCAGGCCCGCTGGAGGTGGTGCGTCGCCATGTCAGGGAGGAGGACGAGCACGTCCGTCGCTACATGGCTGCTATGGATGTCAGGTTGTCCAATACCTAGCAGGGTCTTTGGGGAGATGACCGGAGCTATGATCCTGTGATGGTTCCTTCTCTTTGGGTGTCCACCGCCCGCGCCTCAGGAACCGCTAGTGGCCTAGATTATTCTGTAGTATTCGATCTTTATTAGCTAGCTAGCTAGTGATGTATTCGATATATAATACTCGAGATGATGTATTCGAGATTATTATTCAAGACGATGCATATTATGTACTATGATTCAGGATTTCCTCTTATTGATTGCATGCATGCATATTGTAATTTGAATACTAAATTGTTTTATATTTCTTTTGGATTTGTTAAATAAAAGTTATGGCGGACAATACCGACAGAGAAGGAGAAGAGGCCTTGTTCAAGATCATACGCTCCCCTCGCGCACCAGATAATCGAAATGAAGAAGATGATGGCTCCCAATATCTGAACAATACCGGGGAGGGTGATGATATGATATTCGATCGCGACGACCGAATTGATGAAGTCATGGATTATGATGGCGAAGAAATTAATGATTATGATGGCGAAGAAATCTTGATAAAACAGAGACCGGCGAGGTAAATTTATATAAGCAGGCATCTGGTGATCATGACATGTTTTAAATGATTTGAAGATATATTAACGAATCGATCTTTCTTCTTTTCAGCCCTCCGGATCGAGCAAATCTTCTACAGGCAGAGTGCGAGGCCTGGGAAAAAAGTTGAAGCAGGGCGTAAAGTACAACATCGATGCCATCAAAACTAATGGCGAACCAATAGTGCCTAAGAACATTGCAAACAAGTTCGTTCGTTAGTACGGAGTTCTTGTGAAGGACAAACTCCTGATCTCCCTTCAAGAATGGAAAGAGCCATCAAAGCCCCGTCCAGATCTTACTTTTGTCAATAACAGAGCAAAGAAAGCGCTTTGGGAAGATCTCATGGAACATTTCACCCTACCAAATCATTTCACAGCTGCAGATGTGGAGAAAGTCAAGGACGCTGCTCTTAGAAAGATAGCAATTGCATTCAACAACCATAAGAAAATTGTATGGAATAACTACGTCAAAGCGGGAAAGAAGACTCCAGAATTCAAGGGAACACTAGAGAATCAAAGAGAACACTGGGACGATTTTGTGAAATTTAAGGAATCAGATTATCTAAGGAACGGTCCAGAAAAAACAAGGCCAATGCCGCAAAAAAGCAGCAATTCCATAGGCTGGGGCCAGGTGGCTACGCGGTGGCAATGCCTAAGTGGGATAAGTCTGAACAAAAGATGCTGGCTGCACATGTCACTCCAGTTACATTGAGCTGGGCCCCCAGGTGCAGAAGTTGGTTCTATGCGCATGGGGGTGCGTTAGACCCGAAGACAGGCGAGGTTTCGAAGAAGGCATGTCTTAAGGAGCCGATAATAAGTTAGTTGAAGCAATAGAAGAAGCTCGAAAGGGGGTGTTCACGCCCAACAGAGAGAACGACGAGCTTACGCGCGCCCTGGGAAATCCTAAACACCCCGGAAGAACACGAGGCAAGGGCGTTGTTCCGTGGTATGAGGGCTTTTCTGAGTGGAACACCGACTACAGAAGCCGTGCGAGAAGGAAGATGGAGGAGGAGGAGAAGAAGAAGCTGGAGGACGAGCAGAGGAAGCAGGAAGCAGAACGGCTTCAAGGCCTAGAATCAGTGCACATGGACTTGGCACTCAAATTGCAGAGGCAGCAGCAGCAGATCGACTCGCTTAGCCAGGAAAGGGGTCTCAGCAGTGGCCGCATCTAGCGGATGATCCAGCATTGGATAGCACTGTCTCATCCATGCCGAGAAGCAGCGTGGGTTCCGCCCCTGGCGACACACTGCTAGATAGATACCCTGTGGATGACATCATGGAGAACACTAACTGTGAGCTACACTTCAAAATAAAGAACATATCCGTGAAGGCGGTGGACGTCGTTGCTTATGCAAATCCCCCCGGAGCAACCTACCATTGCAGAACGATTCCAGGCGGCTATGCTCGTGTCGTGGTTGATGACGTGGTGGACCAATATTCGGGGCTACAGCTTGATATTCCTAGAGGTGACGAGGAGCACACACTAGGAGAGGCCATACATCGTATCATCCTATGGAGAAAGGATTGCATCATCTTTCAAAGGCCACCGACACCGCGTCAGCTAGAGCTTGAAATTCCAGGAGGTGACAAGGAGCAGACGACTCACGCTCCTCCAACGCGTGAGGCCACTCCTCCTGCTTCAACTCAGCCAACGCGTGAGGCCACTCCTCCTGCTTCAACTCAGCCAACGCGTGAGGCCACTCCTCCTCCTCCAAGTCCACCAACGCGTGCCACTCCTCCTCCAAGTCCGACACCGCATCTGTCGTCTCCGCTGCCTCAACAATCATGGAAGAGAGCAGCCGCAGCTATGGTGCGTAGTGCTACAAGTCGAGGTAGTATAGGAGGTACAGGCGGAGGCAAGCGATTTCAATATGATCCAAAAAGCCTCGCGCCTCTTCCACAGAGGCCTTACGACATGACCAAGGAGCAAAACGAAGCCATAGTGAAGGCCCAAGTGGAGGCCCATTTCGCACCAAAACCGGCACCGCCGCCAAGGGAGAAAGTGCCCGAGGATAAGATTGACCACTTTATTCGTATGGCGCAAGCACCAGCTCCCAAGCCTGTTGACTCAGACTATGAGCGCCAAATCAGGAAGGCACATCGAGCACAACAAAAGGGGTCGATCTCGAGCTCGAGCCAAATAGCTGGCCAAAAATGCGGGAAAACCATTCCCAGCTAGGAGAACAGGCGGCACAATCGATCCCCCCGCTTGTTGTACCAACACATGAGAGTACCGGCGCCGGTCAGTTGGTAATAACCGACGAGCATAGACGGAACGCTGAAATGTTGGGTATCACTGTTGGACAACTCCTCGAGATTGAGCCCATGCCTAAGCTTAAAGAGCAGGACATAAAATGGAAATATGTCCGCGGCCAACCTTTGGTCAAGCCTGAGGAGGTTAAGAACCTCCCAGCGAGAATGTATCAATTGCATGATTGGTACATGAAAATTACCAAGAGTAACAATCGAGAGGGCCTCATGGTGAAAGTCAAGGAAGAATATTACTTCAATAAGCTAGCTCTGTCCATTGAGTATTCAGAACTATTTCAGTTATTCAATCAAGACGCACTCGACAAATCCATCGTCAGTTGCTATTATCTGTAAGTGATTTCTTTCTGTAATTCAAGTCTCAAGCTAGATGTAGTGCTCATTGATCGATCATTACCTGTAATTATCCTCACTATATTCTTTTCTGTGGTATTATGCAGGATGAAGATGTATGAAATGAAAAAAGTTGGACGCTATGGCATTGGGTTCATTGACCCAAATACCGTTAATGAAGAAACATGGACATATGAATGGTATAAAGCAGATGTAGAGAAAAACATGCTAGAGTTCTTGAAGCACCTCAATACCAATGAACATATACTACTTCCTTACAACTACACGCAAGTCACACTGTCTTGTACTATAAATTCTGTTTTTACTTACTAGCTAGGTAGATGTTAATAATTAAGTGTATAGGTTTTAGGGTAGTTGATGAGTGTTATGCACATGCCCGCTTAATTAAGACATGCAAACGTGTGTGCATGTAGTTATCATTGGATCTTGTTAATCATTAAAGTTGACGAAGGAACAGTTGAAATACTGGACTCACTACTTAAAGATAAGAGCGACTACACAATCGTGAAGGGGATAGTCGACAGGTAATTTCAATCATTATTAACTATATGTCGGCCTCTTTAGTTTGTCATTTCCTGATATCAACTATTTAATAACTCGTTTATTCATTTTCTTTGCCGGCGGGCAGGGCTTGGGCAAAGTTCAGGAATTCGAAAGAGGTTTCAGGCGAATGGAGATAAAGGCTGCATTGTTTTCGACCCAAGGTATAATCAATTAAGTAGTACTATCTAGCTACCTACCATGCATCTCTTTAATTCTAGTTTCAATACCATAGATATTTGCAAAGTGCATATGGATCTGAATGTCGCAGATCCGTTGACTAAACCTCTTCCGCGAGCAAAACATGATCAACACCAGAACTCTATGGGTGTTCAATTCATCACAATGTAACTAGATTATTGACTCTAGTGCAAGTGGGAGACTGTTGGAAATATGCCCTAGAGGCAATAATAAAATGGTTATTATTATATTTCCTTGTTCATGATAATTGTCCATTGTTCATGCTATAATTGTGTTATCCGGAAATCGTAATACATGTGTGAATACATAGACCACAATATGTCCATAGTGAGCCTCTAGTTAACTAGCTTGTTGATCAATGGATGGTTACGGTTTCCTGACCATGACATTGGATGTCATTGATAACGGGATCACATCATTGGGAGAATGATGTGATGGACAAGACCTAATCCTAAGCATAGCACAAGATCGTGTAGTTCGTCTGCTAGAGCTTTTCTAATGTCAAGTATCCTTTCCTTAGACCATGAGATCGTGCAACTCCCGGATACCGTAGGAGTGCTTTGGGTGTACCAAACGTCACAACATAACTGGGTGGCCATAAAGGTACACTACAGGTATCTCCGAAAGTGTCTGTTGGGTTGGTACAGATCGAGACTGGGATTTGTCACTCCGTATGACGGAGAGGTATCTCTGGGCCCACTCAGTAATGCATCATCATAATGAGCTCAATGTGACCAAGTGGTTGGTCACAGGATCATGCATTACAGTACGAGTAAAGTGACTTGCCGGTAACGAGCTTGAACGAGGTATTGGGATACCGACGATCGAATCTCGGGCAAGTAACGTACCGATTGACAAAGGGAATTGTATACGGGATTACTTGAATCCTCGACATCGTGGTTAATCCGATGAGATCATCGAGGAGCATGTGGGAGCCAACATGGGTATCCAGATCCCGCTGTTGGTTATTGACCGGAGAGTCGTCTCGGTCATGTCTGCGTGTCTCCCGAACCCGTAGGGTCTACACAGTTAAGGTTCGGTGACACTAGGGTTATAGAGATATTAGTATGCGGTAACCCGAAAGTTGTTCGGAGTCCCGGATGAGATCCCGGACGTCACGAGGAGTTCCGGAATGGTCCGGAGGTAAAGATTTGTATATAGGAAGTCCAGTTTCGGCCACCGGGAAAGTTTCGGGGGTCACCGGTATTGTACAGGGACCACCGGAAGGGTCCCGGGGGTCCACCGGGTGGGGCCACCTATCCTGGAGGGCCCCATGGGCTGAAGTGGGAAGGGAACCAGCCCCTGGTGGGCTGGTGCGCCCCCCATGGGCCTCCCCCTGCGCCTAGGGTTGGAAACCCTGGGGGTGGGGGGCGCCCCACCTGACTTGGGGGGCATGTTCCCCCCTTGCCCCCCCCTCCCCTTGAGATTGGATCTCTAGGGGGCC
Organism: Triticum dicoccoides; assembly: GCF_002162155.2. Taxonomy (NCBI): domain Eukaryota; kingdom Viridiplantae; phylum Streptophyta; class Magnoliopsida; order Poales; family Poaceae; genus Triticum; species Triticum dicoccoides. The sequence goes on from NC_041385.1 coordinate 587,548,673, forward strand.
CGCGCCCCTCCCCCCAGGGCCCCTATATAAAGAGGGGGGAGGGATTGCTGCGCACCCAAGCCCCTGGCGCCTCCCTCACCCCACGTAACACCTCTCCCTCTCGCTGAGCTTGGCGAAGCCCTGCCGAGATCCCCGCTGCTTCCACCACCATGCCGTCGTGCTGCTGGATCTCCATCAACCTCTCCTCCCCCTTTGCTAGATCAAGAAGGAGGAGACGTCTCTCCCAACCGTACGTGTGTTGAACGCGGAGGTGCCGTCCGTTCGGCGCTAGGATCATCGGTGATTTGGATCACGACGAGTACGACTCCATCAACCCCGTTCTCTTGAACGCTTCCGCTCGCGATCTACAAGGGTATGTAGATGCACTCCTCTCTCTCATTGCTAGATGACTCCATAGATTGATCTTGGTGATGCGTAGAAAAAATTTATTTTCTGCAACGATCCCCTCCATGAAGGTCTATCCCGTTACTTTACGACATGTTTCCAAAACATGGACCTCAAGGTTAATTCAACTAATAGGACGGAGCACTATATACATTCAACGCAATCAAATGTTTTCCAAAAAAGAAGTGATATAATTTATGTGAAACTTATAAGTCATGTATGTCAAATTAATCTTTGTGTACTTGTTTTCAAATTAACCTCCGGGCCTGTTTGCCGCGTATCACACACATCTTGTTAAGTTGAACCGTTTATGTTCTCTTCCCTAATCGAAAGTAGTCCATTCGAGTGAACCGTATAACGTATATCACTCACACCTTAATCTGGCTGACCGTTTCTGTTGCTTTCCCTAATAGCAAACAGTTCATCGGAGCAAACTGTATGCCATATATCGCACACACATTGATATGGCTGCCCGTTTCTATTGTTCTGTATAATCACAAACAGTTCGTCTGGATCAACCGTATGCCCAGCATCGCACACGCAAGTAAAATCTGAACCATGTTTGATGTACCCGCCATCGCAAATGTTTTGCATATTTTTTGACGGTTTTTTTACATCACCGTTTACGATTAATGCATCACACAGAGTTTCGTCAAAGGGTCTCTGATCGTAGTATCGTGTTAGCAGCATCATGCAGTAGTGTTCTCTTTTCTTTTAGTGGGAACAATTTATGTGCGGGAGTTTTAGTTAAGCTGAAAGTTGTAATTGCAACTTTTCCTTCCAGAAAGATGATTATTTATGAGAGCAACAAGCAATTGTGCCAGAGATGGTTTCTACAAGTGTGCTTTGTGCTTTCTCTCAAAAAAATCTTATATTTGTTGATCTTTTTCTTTTTTTGATAAAAACATGCCAACAATCTCTTTCATCAAAGTTTAGATAGTTCTCCTATTTTGACAATGACAAGCCACACTCGTGTCTTCTCCCGTTATACCGGCAACTTGTATTTTGTCAAAGTCTATGAGATTAGTGAGTTCATGTCTTTGCTTGTATAAATTTATATTTATTCAAAGACAACAACCAAAAAAGTATGTAATTCTCATTTAACCAGTTTACTGGCATGCAAATATAAGGATTGCTTCATGCACATGAGGAAAGAAAACACCAGCTCCTATATGATTTGTGAGAAACCTCCATGGTGGCAAACTGCACCGCACGGTTGAACCCATCACACCAAACTAAGGAAACTGCATACGGGTTCAACATGATCTAATGACCTCTCTGCTCTCCTTATCTTCCCTCTCCTATCAATGCCGCAATTAGACATGGTGAAGAAGGCATGGATGATAGCAACGATGGTGACCATTCTAATCTGTGAACCGACGGTGTTTCTCTACATCAACTAAATACTTGCCTTCCCCATTCGATGATATGTATCATCACATCGCGGAACACACTTGTGGTGAGGAGGAATAAGGCGAAGGGGTGTGCGGTGCTTGACAAGGAGGGGGTGAAAGAAATTCTCTCATGTTTGTCACGATGCCATTGAAGGTGAAGCCGACTTTGGAGAGTACAAATATTGTGAAGGTGAAGCCTATAGTCGCAGCCCTAGAAATTAGTTGGAGCACCATAGTCACGACATGAGTTCTCATTGCCACATATTCTCTAATGGCTGTGAATATTATGATGACATGCTCAATTCTTCCGCATCCATCGCAATGGCAAAGCAACACAACATCAGAGAAGGCAAACACATGCCGAACTACAGCAATGCTGCTCGGATGTGCCTTAGCTATTTAGCATATATTTTACGAAAGAGAATGGTTTGACTATTGCGGCTATATTTTGCATTATCTGTGGCAATGTACGGGAACTCAACTAGGTTTTGTTAAATTTGAGATCATAGTTATCTTCTCAATGGTTCTAATGACCTTATCCATGTTACATGTTACATAATCTTAAGTTTCATTTGTTTTCCTGCATTGTGGCTCGTAGCAACCCACGGGCATTTAGCATGTAAATTATTTACGTTGCAAGTGAACTGGACTTAAATTATTACCCGATTGTGTCCACATTATATTTTGTTCTACATGTAAAATTTAACATGCATTATGTTTACATAACTCTAGTAAAATATTTCAAAAGCCTGTGGCAACGCACGGGCATTCTACTAGTTAATAATAACGTGGAAACCTAGTATGAACACAATGGCACTTCCTTCAAATTTGAAACAAAAACAAAAATTATTGCTTGCACCTATTGATGAACTAGTTTTGCATTGGCTTTGTAATCCAAGCAGATCTCTTGTCTCAGTCATACATGGCGCTCAATAGAGGAGTTTGTACTCATTCGGTGTGCGGGGTGGCGGTGATCCGAATCGCGGCAGGGGGCAAGCTCGGCTTCTCCACCGTTATTTTTTGAGGAATCTTGTCCACCGTAATGACGGCAGGGGGCAAGCTCGGCTTCTCCACCATTATTTTTCGTGGAATCTTCTCAACCGCAATAGTGGCATGGGGTAAGCTTAGCCTCTCCACCATTATAATGGTGAGGCGGCACCGAACAATGAGGTGGTCATCCATGGCCGACGTGCTTGGCTCCAGCCTGCATCTATAAAAGTATCTAGAGTTGTCATGGTTGAACGTGTGAGTCATCTTTTCAGACTCCAAATTGACCACCCCCTCGAGCTCAAAACTGAACTCCGCTGTTGTCGGCGCCGTGCCCTTAATCGCGCGGACGAGGCTAATTACCCCAGTGGGGCTGAATTGGAAGTACCATCTGCACCCTCCCACGGCGAAATGCGTGGAGTAGGTGCACTCCCCGCCCCGGAGCGTGGCCTTGAGCTTGTAGAAGCTGCCGATGGTGAGCATGTTGGATCCGACCATGGCGACCTGCGGCTCCAAGGACGCGGGCTCGTTAGGTTTGGAGAAGAGGCGCCACCAAGTTGCCTGCTGCTTCGTCAGAGTGCACCTGAGGGTGAAGGTGTCGTCGCGGACACAGGACGATGCCTCCAGCTCCCTCCTGTACAGGACCATAATCAAGACCCTATCGGATTCCAGCATCCCATTGGTCTCCTCGTGGAAGACGGTGTTCTCGCCGGTCACGTCCAGGACTTCCATGGAGATGTCGATACCTTGGAGCACCAAGTCTGGTTTGTACCTGAACCGGGAGTGGAGGTCGACCCAGACATGGATGCGATCTGCTAGACCCTCGTTAAATTGCTTCGGTTCCACTGTGATTATCCACAAGATGCCACCGAAGGAGAATGTGCGGACAGTCTCCCGGTGAAGCAGAGGCACCCGCACCAAGTTGGAGTAGTCGGAGATCCTCACGTGGAGCGGCATTTCGTCCCTCGGCGACGGATGGCTGGCGGTGGCACCCATTGACCGAGAGACGACGAGAGATCCAACAAGCTCTCCGACGAGTAGGTTGGTACGTTATGTATGTCTAGGTGCCTGTGTATATGTAGCATGTACTCTGGAGTCCTCCTCTAAAAAGAAGTCCGAGTCCCTCTTCTTGCCCTGCTAATTAGGAGTACGTACCTTCCACGATACACAACCAACCGGATGAAAACCGGCCTCGCTTGGAAGTTGGTTTCCGATCGTGGCTAGTCCAAGATCACGTCCTTGTGCACCCCTCATCATTTTATTTAGCCACGCAAAGAAGATGGGATCGACTATAGTAGCAATTCTTTGACCTGGGTCAGTTGTGAGTTCTAATCCTGGTGTGGCAAACCGTACCGACAGCGTTTAGATATGTTTATTATTCCTCATATCTTCTAAAGCACTAATTTGATGCGGTTTTGTTTTATAAGGATTCTTGATTGGCTGCACTACCAATTTCTAACATTGATTCTAATACAGGTCTCAAGACAAGTCCATGTAGTAGTTTTGAGCACGGCGGTCTCCTGTGTCGCTCCGGCGGGCGGCCCAGAGGCAAACCCTAGCCGCCCCCGCTGCCAGCAAGCCATCCACCACTTCCTTCCTCCCCTCGCCGCCGCCAACAGCGGTCGCCGGGCAAAGCCCACGCGGCTCGGCGGCAGCTGGACCATTTTTTCTCCTCCTATACGAGATGGCTGGCGCGATCCAGTGGCTTCGGCGGGAGCTCGAGCGACTGCTCGTGCTCGTGGCGGCGCGGCTGGCCGACGAGGCAGTGCACAGAGGCGCGGGCGCGCGCGCAGTGCAGGCGCGGCGCGGATCTGTTGGGTTAGCGCGATGGTGGAGCTCCTCTACTGAGCGGCACGGGCGGCGATGCAGGGTTGGCTGCGGCCTGGGGCACGCGGTGGCCGCGCGGGTCGCGGGCGCACCACACCAGGGCGAGCCCCTGTTGGATCTAAAGAGGGTTGCCGCCGGGCGGGCTCTTGCTCGGTATTGTGGCAGAGGAGATGGTTCAGGCGGGAGCCAGCTTTTCGGTGGCGCGTGGGCTGTAGACGGCTCTGCGCACCGGTGGTCGTCGGCTAGTTGGGCTCCAAGGGGCGGTGCGAAGCAGATCGGGCCCCGGTGTCCTGTTCTGCGAGGAGGTCGTGACAACCATCAGGCGCATGGGGCCGGCGGCTCTATCCGGCGCAGACCAGCGAAAACGATGGAGATATGGGCCCTGGCGTCCAGTTCTGAAGGTGGTTGCCGCGGACGTTGGGCCCGTTGGGCTGGCGGCCGCCAGCCGTGTCTCCGCGGTGGTGGTCTGGCTTGGGTTTCGTGGTCGGAGGTGCAGCGCCGGTGAAGACTTTGCTGCCAGTTTTTGGGCTATGGCAGGCGACGGCGACGCCTGCGGGCGTCACTTCTTGAAGGCGTCGCTGAGGTGTTCCTGCTCGCTCCACTACGCAAGGATGCTCGGGGGAACCCTTGATCCCCTAGGACCGGACGATGATGGCGACATGTGTCGCACCTCTTGGGGCATCGGTCCCGTAGCTCCTTACCGGCCAGAGGGACTATTGATAGGTGGGGAGGTTGTTCGTGTTGCTCGGTCGTGTCCGTCCGGTGATGAGGGCGATTTGGCTTATGTGGCAACTATGTCGGAGGCGTGGCATTAGTCGTGGTAGTCGGCTCTTCTCTGGCGCGTCCGTGAGACTACCTCGGCTGCTTATTGTTGTGAAGTCGAAGCTGCGGTGCGAGGCACCGGTGGTGCACGATGACGGGCGACAAGTGATCCGTTCGGTGATCTTCCGTAAAGCCAACATTGTTTTGCTCTCTGTAGTTCTCCGCCGGAATCGGAGTTGTGTTGTCTTGCTGTGGGTGGATGGCGTTCCGCCGTGTAAGTGTAGTGTTGTTCAGCAGCCAGTAGGGCTGTTGTTTCTTCTTTTCTCTTTGATCTATGGATCTCCCCATGTAGGGATGTAAGTGGCAAATAAATGGCGTCCGCAATCCCGTTTAGTTAGTTTTTGCTAGCTTGATAGTTCATTTTCCTCGAACAAACAAAAAACCTTTTTGAACTATCATATCATACGTGGACTTTAAACGGGATTAAATGGGACCCGATTGACATCCCTACCCCCATGTTGTTCTTCCGATGCTTTCTGCTAAATCTAATTGAATCCAGCAATTTGTTGGATCTTTCAAGAAAAATACAGGTCTCAAGAATTATTTTGCCCTTTCGCAAAAATAAGGAGAGTGTGTGGAATTATTTTGCTGGTTCGAAAGTAATTGATACTCTTACAACTATTGTTGCATCACAAGTGTCCCCTCGATGAACTTGAGGCCGATTTGCAAAATATTCTTGTCCTAAAATCAAGAACTTTTATCATATTTTTTGTATTTCTGATCTTAGGGCACGTGCAAGGAAACATTTTTCTTTTTGTTGCCTCTCTTTTGAAAGTGTTCCTGGCAATTTAATTTCAGTACTTTGAGGAGGCTTCAGTTAAACCAAGGAACGGGCGATTCTACTACTAAGTTGCAAATTACACTTTAATTTTTGGAGACAATGTTGGTATACGCATTCTTTTGTGTTTTGGGTGTTGGGGAACGTTGCAGAAAATTAAAAAATTTCCTACGGTTTCACCAAGATCCATCTATGAGTTCATCTAAGCAACGAGTGATAGGAGTGCACCTACATACCCTTGTAGATCGCGAGCGGAAGCGTTCAAGAGAAAGAGGATGATGGAGTCGTACTCGTCGTGATCCAAATCACCGATGACTAAGTGTTGAACGGACAGCGCCTCCGTGTTCAACACACGTACGGAGCGGATGACGTCTCCTCCTTCTTGATCCAGCAAGGGGGAAGGAGAGGTTGAGGAAGAAGGCTCCAGCAGCAGCACGACGGCGTGGTGGCGGTGGAGATGCAGCACTCCGGCAGGGCTTCGCCAAGCAACCGCGGGAGGAGGAAGAGGTGTAGCAGGGAGAGGGAGGCGCCAAGACTCAGGGGGTGCGGATGCCCTCCCTCCCCCCTCCTTTTTATAGGCCCCAAGGGGAGCGGCCCTGGAGATGGGAATCTCCCAAGGGGCGGCGGCCAGGGGGGTGGAGTGCCCCCCAAAGCAAGTGGTGCGCCCCCCCCCCCCCCCCCTAGGGTTTCCAACCCTAGGCGCAGGGGGGGCCCAAGGGGGGGCGCACCAGCCCACTAGGGGCTGGTTCCCCTCCCACTTCAGCCCACGGGGCCCTCCGGGATAGGTGGCGCCACCCTGTGGACCCCCGAGACCCTTCCGGTGGTCCCGGTACAATACCGGGTGACCCCGAAACTTTCCCGATGGCCGAAACAGCACTTTCTATATATAAATCTTCACCTCCGGACTATTCCGGAACTCCTCGTGACGTCCGGGATCTCATCCGGGACTCCGAACAACATTCGGTAATCACATACAAGTCTTCCTAATAACCCTAGCGTCACCGAACCTTAAGTGTGTAGACCCTACGGGTTCGGGAATCATGCAGACATGACCGAGACTGCTCTCCGGCCAATAACCAACAGCGGGATCTGGATACCCATGTTGGCTCCCACATGTTCCACGATGATTTCATCGGATGAACCACGATGTCGAGGATTCGATCAACCCCGTATACAATTCCCTTTGTCAATCGGTACGTTACTTGCCCGAGACTCGATCATCGGCATCCCAATACCTCGTTCAGTCTCGTTACCGGAAAGTCACTTTACTCATACCGTAATGCATGATCCCGTGATCAAACACTTGGTCACTTTGAGCTCATTATGATGATGCATTACCGAGTGGGCCCAGAGATACCTCTCCGTCATACGGAGTGACAAATCCCAGTCTCGATCCGTGTCAACCCAACAGACACTTTCGGAGATACCTGTAGTGCACCTTTATAGTCACTCAGTTACGTTGTGACGTTTGGTACACCCAAAGCACTCCTACGGTATTCGGGAGTTACACGATCTCATGGTCTAAGGAAAAGATACTTGACATTGGAAAAGCTCTAGCAAACGAACTACACGATCTTGTGCTATGCTTAGGATTGGGTCTTGTCGATCACATCATTCTCCTAATGATGTGATCCTGTTATCAACGACATCTGATGTCCATAGTCAGGAAACCATGGCTATTTGTTGATCAACAAGCTAGTCAACTAGAGGCTTACTAGGGACATATTATGGTCTATGTATTCACACATGTATTACGATTTCCGGATAATACAGTTATAGCATGAATAAAGACAATTATCATGAACAAGGAAATATAATAATAATCCTTTTATTATTGCCTCTAGGGCATATTTCCAACAGTCTCCCACTTGCACTAGAGTTAATAATCTAGTTACATTGTGATGAATCGAACACCCATAGAGTTCTGGTGTTGATCATGTTTTGCTCGCGAAAGAGGTTTAGTCAAGGGATCTGCGACATTCAGATCCGTATGTACTTTGCAAATATTTATGTCTTCATCTTGAACATTTTCACGGATGGAGTTGAAACGGCGCTTGATGTGCCTGGTCTTCTTGTGAAACCTGGGCTCCTTGGCAAGGGCAATAGCTCCAGTGTTGTCACAGAAGAGTTTGATCGGCCCCGACGCATTGGGTATGACTCCTAGGTCGGTGATGAACTCCTTCACCCAAATTGCTTCATGCGCTGCCTCCAAGGCTGCCATGTACTCCGCTTCACATGTAGATCCCGCCACGACGCTCTGCTTGCAGCTGCACCAGCTTACTGCTCCACCATTCAACATATACATGTATCCGGTTTGTGACTTAGAGTCATCCAGATCTGTGTCGAAGCTAGCATCGACGTAACCCTTTACGACGAGCTCTTCGTCACCTCCATAAACGAGAAACATGTCCTTTGTCCTTTTCAGGTACTTCAGGATATTCTCGACCGTTGTCCAGTGTTCCTTGCCGGGATTACTTTGGTAGATGTTAATAATTAAGTGTATAGGGTTTAGGGTAGTTGATGAGTGTTATGCACATGCCCGCTTAATTAAGACATGCAAACGTGTGTGCATGTAGTTATCATTGGATCTTGTTAATCATTAAAGTTGACGAAGGAACAGTTGAAATACTGGACTCACTACTTAAAGATAAGAGCGACTACACAATCGTGAAGGGGATAGTCGACAGGTAATTTCAATCATTATTAACTATATGTCGGCCTCTTTAGTTTGTCATTTCCTGATATCAACTATTTAATAACTCGTTTATTCATTTTCTTTGCCGGCGGGCAGGGCTTGGGCAAAGTTCAGGAATTCGAAAGAGGTTTCAGGCGAATGGAGATAAAGGCTGCATTGTTTTCGACCCAAGGTATAATCAATTAAGTAGTACTATCTAGCTACCTACCATGCATCTCTTTAATTCTAGTTTCAATACCATAGATATTTGCAAAGTGCATATGGATCTGAATGTCGCAGATCCGTTGACTAAACCTCTTCCGCGAGCAAAACATGATCAACACCAGAACTCTATGGGTGTTCAATTCATCACAATGTAACTAGATTATTGACTCTAGTGCAAGTGGGAGACTGTTGGAAATATGCCCTAGAGGCAATAATAAAATGGTTATTATTATATTTCCTTGTTCATGATAATTGTCCATTGTTCATGCTATAATTGTGTTATCCGGAAATCGTAATACATGTGTGAATACATAGACCACAATATGTCCCTAGTGAGCCTCTAGTTAACTAGCTTGTTGATCAATGGATGGTTACGGTTTCCTGACCATGACATTGGATGTCATTGATAACGGGATCACATCATTGGGAGAATGATGTGATGGACAAGACCTAATCCTAAGCATAGCACAAGATCGTGTAGTTCGTCTGCTAGAGCTTTTCTAATGTCAAGTATCCTTTCCTTAGACCATGAGATCGTGCAACTCCCGGATACCGTAGGAGTGCTTTGGGTGTACCAAACGTCACAACATAACTGGGTGGCCATAAAGGTACACTACAGGTATCTCCGAAAGTGTCTGTTGGGTTGGTACAGATCGAGACTGGGATTTGTCACTCCGTATGACGGAGAGGTATCTCTGGGCCCACTCAGTAATGCATCATCATAATGAGCTCAATGTGACCAAGTGGTTGGTCACAGGATCATGCATTACAGTACGAGTAAAGTGACTTGCCGGTAACGAGATTGAACGAGGTATTGGGATACCGACGATCGAATCTCGGGCAAGTAACGTACCGATTGACAAAGGGAATTGTATACGGGATTACTTGAATCCTCGACATCGTGGTTAATCCGATGAGATCATCGAGGAGCATGTGGGAGCCAACATGGGTATCCAGATCCCGCTGTTGGTTATTGACCGGAGAGTCGTCTTGGTCATGTCTGCGTGTCTCCCGAACCCGTAGGGTCTACACACTTAAGGTTCGGTGACACTAGGGTTGTAGAGATATTAGTATGCGGTAACCCGAAAGTTGTTCGGAGTCCCGGATGAGATCCCGGACGTCACGAGGAGTTCCGGAATGGTCCGGAGGTAAAGATTTGTATATAGGAAGTCCAGTTTCGGCCACCGGGAAAGTTTCGGGGGTCACCGGTATTGTACAGGGGCCACCGGAAGGGTCCCGGGGGTCCACCGGGTGGGGCCACCTATCCTGGAGGGCCCCATGGGCTGAAGTGGGAAGGGAACCAGCCCCTGGTGGGCTGGTGCGCCCCCCATGGGCCTCCCCCTGCGCCTAGGGTTGGAAACCCTTGGGGTGGGGGGCGCCCCACCTGACTTGGGGGGCAAGTTCCCCCCTTGCCCCCCCCCCCCTTGAGATTGGATCTCTAGGGGGCCCGCGCCCCTCCCCCCAGGGCCCCTATATAAAGAGGGGGGAGGGAGTGCTGCGCACCCAAGCCCCTAGCGCCTCCCTCTCCCCACGTAACACCTCTCCCTCTCGCTGAGCTTGGCGAAGCCCTGCCGAGATCCCCGCTGCTTCCACCACCATGCCGTCGTGCTGCTGGATCTCCATCAACCTCTCCTCCCCCTTTGCTAGATCAAGAAGGAGGAGACGTCTCTCCCAACCGTACGTGTGTTGAACGCGGAGGTGCCGTCCGTTCGGCGCTAGGATCATCGGTGATTTGGATCACGACGAGTACGACTCCATCAACCCCGTTCTCTTGAACGCTTCCGCTCGCGATCTACAAGGGTATGTAGATGCACTCCTCTCTCTCATTGCTAGATGACTCCATAGATTGATCTTGGTGATGCGTAGAAAAAATTTATTTTCTGCAACGATCCCCTCCATGAAGGTCTATCCCGTTACTTTACGACATGTTTCCAAAACATGGACCTCAAGGTTAATTCAACTAATAGGATGGAGCACTATATACATTCAACGCAATCAAATGTTTTCCAAAAAAGAAGTGATATAATTTCTGTGAAACTTATAAGTCATGTATGTCAAATTAATCTTTGTGTACTTGTTTTCAAATTAACCTCCGGGCCTGTTTGCCGCGTATCACACACATCTTGTTAAGTTGAACCGTTTATGTTCTCTTCCCTAATCGAAAGTAGTCCATTCGAGTGAACCGTATAACGTATATCACTCACACCTTAATCTGGCTGACCGTTTCTGTTGCTTTCCCTAATAGCAAACAGTTCATCGGAGCAAACTGTATGCCATATATCGCACACACATTGATATGGCTGCCCGTTTCTATTGTTCTGTATAATCACAAACAGTTCGTCTGGATCAACCGTATGCCCAGCATCGCACACGCAAGTAAAATCTGAACCATGTTTGATGTACCCGCCATCGCAAATGTTTTGCATATTTTTTGACGGTTTTTTTACATCACCGTTTACGATTAATGCATCACACAGAGTTTCGTCAAAGGGTCTCTGATCGTAGTATCGTGTTAGCAGCATCATGCAGTAGTGTTCTCTTTTCTTTTAGTGGGAACAATTTATGTGCGGGAGTTTTAGTTAAGCTGAAAGTTGTAATTGCAACTTTTCCTTCCAGAAAGATGATTATTTATGAGAGCAACAAGCAATTGTGCCAGAGATGGTTTCTACAAGTGTGCTTTGTGCTTTCTCTCAAAAAAATCTTATATTTGTTGATCTTTTTCTTTTTTTGATAAAAACATGCCAACAATCTCTTTCATCAAAGTTTAGATAGTTCTCCTATTTTGACAATGACAAGCCACACTCGTGTCTTCTCCCGTTATACCGGCAACTTGTATTTTGTCAAAGTCTATGAGATTAGTGAGTTCATGTCTTTGCTTGTATAAATTTATATTTATTCAAAGACAACAACCAAAAAAGTATGTAATTCTCATTTAACCAGTTTACTGGCATGCAAATATAAGGATTGCTTCATGCACATGAGGAAAGAAAACACCAGCTCCTATATGATTTGTGAGAAACCTCCATGGTGGCAAACTGCACCGCACGGTTGAACCCATCACACCAAACTAAGGAAACTGCATACGGGTTCAACATGATCTAATGACCTCTCTGCTCTCCTTATCTTCCCTCTCCTATCAATGCCGCAATTAGACATGGTGAAGAAGGCATGGATGATAGCAACGATGGTGACCATTCTAATCTGTGAACCGACGGTGTTTCTCTACATCAACTAAATACTTGCCTTCCCCATTCGATGATATGTATCATCACATCGCGGAACACACTTGTGGTGAGGAGGAATAAGGCGAAGGGGTGTGCGGTGCTTGACAAGGAGGGGGTGAAAGAAATTCTCTCATGTTTGTCACGATGCCATTGAAGGTGAAGCCGACTTTGGAGAGTACAAATATTGTGAAGGTGAAGCCTATAGTCGCAGCCCTAGAAATTAGTTGGAGCACCATAGTCACGACATGAGTTCTCATTGCCACATATTCTCTAATGGCTGTGAATATTATGATGACATGCTCAATTCTTCCGCATCCATCGCAATGGCAAAGCAACACAACATCAGAGAAGGCAAACACATGCCGAACTACAGCAATGCTGCTCGGATGTGCCTTAGCTATTTAGCATATATTTTACGAAAGAGAATGGTTTGACTATTGCGGCTATATTTTGCATTATCTGTGGCAATGTACGGGAACTCAACTAGGTTTTGTTAAATTTGAGATCATAGTTATCTTCTCAATGGTTCTAATGACCTTATCCATGTTACATGTTACATAATCTTAAGTTTCATTTGTTTTCCTGCATTGTGGCTCGTAGCAACCCACGGGCATTTAGCATGTAAATTATTTACGTTGCAAGTGAACTGGACTTAAATTATTACCCGATTGTGTCCACATTATATTTTGTTCTACATGTAAAATTTAACATGCATTATGTTTACATAACTCTAGTAAAATATTTCAAAAGCCTGTGGCAACGCACGGGCATTCTACTAGTTAATAATAACGTGGAAACCTAGTATGAACACAATGGCACTTCCTTCAAATTTGAAACAAAAACAAAAATTATTGCTTGCACCTATTGATGAACTAGTTTTGCATTGGCTTTGTAATCCAAGCAGATCTCTTGTCTCAGTCATACATGGCGCTCAATAGAGGAGTTTGTACTCATTCGGTGTGCGGGGTGGCGGTGATCCGAATCGCGGCAGGGGGCAAGCTCGGCTTCTCCACCGTTATTTTTTGAGGAATCTTGTCCACCGTAATGACGGCAGGGGGCAAGCTCGGCTTCTCCACCATTATTTTTCGTGGAATCTTCTCAACCGCAATAGTGGCATGGGGTAAGCTTAGCCTCTCCACCATTATAATGGTGAGGCGGCACCGAACAATGAGGTGGTCATCCATGGCCGACGTGCTTGGCTCCAGCCTGCATCTATAAAAGTATCTAGAGTTGTCATGGTTGAACGTGTGAGTCATCTTTTCAGACTCCAAATTGACCACCCCCTCGAGCTCAAAACTGAACTCCGCTGTTGTCGGCGCCGTGCCCTTAATCGCGCGGACGAGGCTAATTACCCCAGTGGGGCTGAATTGGAAGTACCATCTGCACCCTCCCACGGCGAAATGCGTGGAGTAGGTGCACTCCCCGCCCCGGAGCGTGGCCTTGAGCTTGTAGAAGCTGCCGATGGTGAGCATGTTGGATCCGACCATGGCGACCTGCGGCTCCAAGGACGCGGGCTCGTTAGGTTTGGAGAAGAGGCGCCACCAAGTTGCCTGCTGCTTCGTCAGAGTGCACCTGAGGGTGAAGGTGTCGTCGCGGACACAGGACGATGCCTCCAGCTCCCTCCTGTACAGGACCATAATCAAGACCCTATCGGATTCCAGCATCCCATTGGTCTCCTCGTGGAAGACGGTGTTCTCGCCGGTCACGTCCAGGACTTCCATGGAGATGTCGATACCTTGGAGCACCAAGTCTGGTTTGTACCTGAACCGGGAGTGGAGGTCGACCCAGACATGGATGCGATCTGCTAGACCCTCGTTAAATTGCTTCGGTTCCACTGTGATTATCCACAAGATGCCACCGAAGGAGAATGTGCGGACAGTCTCCCGGTGAAGCAGAGGCACCCGCACCAAGTTGGAGTAGTCGGAGATCCTCACGTGGAGCGGCATTTCGTCCCTCGGCGACGGATGGCTGGCGGTGGCACCCATTGACCGAGAGACGACGAGAGATCCAACAAGCTCTCCGACGAGTAGGTTGGTACGTTATGTATGTCTAGGTGCCTGTGTATATGTAGCATGTACTCTGGAGTCCTCCTCTAAAAAGAAGTCCGAGTCCCTCTTCTTGCCCTGCTAATTAGGAGTACGTACCTTCCACGATACACAACCAACCGGATGAAAACCGGCCTCGCTTGGAAGTTGGTTTCCGATCGTGGCTAGTCCAAGATCACGTCCTTGTGCACCCCTCATCATTTTATTTAGCCACGCAAAGAAGATGGGATCGACTATAGTAGCAATTCTTTGACCTGGGTCAGTTGTGAGTTCTAATCCTGGTGTGGCAAACCGTACCGACAGCGTTTAGATATGTTTATTATTCCTCATATCTTCTAAAGCACTAATTTGATGCGGTTTTGTTTTATAAGGATTCTTGATTGGCTGCACTACCAATTTCTAACATTGATTCTAATACAGGTCTCAAGACAAGTCCATGTAGTAGTTTTGAGCACGGCGGTCTCCTGTGTCGCTCCGGCGGGCGGCCCAGAGGCAAACCCTAGCCGCCCCCGCTGCCAGCAAGCCATCCACCACTTCCTTCCTCCCCTCGCCGCCGCCAACAGCGGTCGCCGGGCAAAGCCCACGCGGCTCGGCGGCAGCTGGACCATTTTTTCTCCTCCTGTACGAGATGGCTGGCGCGATCCAGTGGCTTCGGCGGGAGCTCGAGCGACTGCTCGTGCTCGTGGCGGCGCGGCTGGCCGACGAGGCAGTGCACAGAGGCGCGGGCGCGCGCGCAGTGCAGGCGCGGCGCGGATCTGTTGGGTTAGGCGCGATGGTGGAGCTCCTCTACTGAGCGGCACGGGCGACGATGCAGGGTTGGCTGCGGCCTGGGGCACGCGGTGGCCGCGCGGGTCGCAGGCGCACCACACCAGGGCGAGCCCCTGTTGGATCTAAAGAGGGTTGCCGCCGGGCGGGCTCTTGCTCGGTATTGTGGCAGAGGAGATGGTTCAGGCGGGAGCCAGCTTTTCGGTGGCGTGTGGGCTGTAGACGGCTCTGCGCACCGGTGGTCGTCGGCTAGTTGGGCTCCAAGGGGCGGTGCGAAGCAGATCGGGCCCCGGTGTCCTGTTCTGCGAGGAGGTCGTGACAACTATCAGGCGCATGGGGCCGGCGGCTCCATCCGGCGCGGACCAGCGAAAACGATGGAGATATGGGCCCTGGCGTCCAGTTCTGAAGGTGGTTGCCGCGGACGTTGGGCCCGTTGGGCTGGCGGCCGCCAGCCGTGTCTCCGCGGTGGTGGTCTGGCTTGGGTTTCGTGGTCGGAAGTGCAGCGCCGGTGAAGACTTTGCTGCCAGTTTTTGGGCTATGGCAGGCGACGGCGACGCCTGCGGGCGTCACTTCTTGAAGGCGTCGCTGAGGTGTTCCTGCTCGCTCCACTACGCAAGGATGCTCGGGGGAACCCTTGATCCCCTAGGACCGGACGATGATGGCGACATGTGTCGCACCTCTTGGGGCATCGGTCCCGTAGCTCCTTACCGGCCAGAGGGACTAGTGATAGGTGGGGAGGTTGTTCGTGTTGCTCGGTCGTGTCCGTCCGGTGATGAGGGCGATTTGGCTTATGTGGCAACTATGTCGGAGGCGTGGCATTAGTCGTGGTAGTCGGCTCTTCTCTGGCGCGTCCGTGAGACTACCTCGGCTGCTTATTGTTGTGAAGTCGAAGCTGCGGTGCGAGGCACCGGTGGTGCACGATGACGGGCGACAAGTGATCCGTTCGGTGATCTTCCGTAAAGCCAACATTGTTTTGCTCTCTGTAGTTCTCCGCCGGAATCGGAGTTGTGTTGTCTTGCTGTGGGTGGATGGCGTTCCGCCGTGTAAGTGTAGTGTTGTTCAGCAGCCAGTAGGGCTGTTGTTTCTTCTTTTCTCTTTGATCTATGGATCTCCCCATGTAGGGATGTAAGTGGCAAATAAATGGCGCCCGCAATCCCGTTTAGTTAGTTTTTGCTAGCTTGATAGTTCATTTTCCTCGAACAGACAAAAAACCTTTTTGAACTATCATATCATACGTGGACTTTAAACGGGATTAAATGGGACCCGATTGACATCCCTACCCCCATGTTGTTCTTCCGATGCTTTCTGCTAAATCTAATTGAATCCAGCAATTTGTTGGATCTTTCAAGAAAAATACAGGTCTCAAGAATTATTTTGCCCTTTCGCAAAAATAAGGAGAGTGTGTGGAATTATTTTGCTGGTTCGAAAGTAATTGATACTCTTACAACTATTGTTGCATCACAAGTGTCCCCTCGATGAACTTGAGGCCGATTTGCAAAATATTCTTGTCCTAAAATCAAGAACTTTTATCATATTTTTTGTATTTCTTATCTTAGGGCACGTGCAAGGAAACATTTTTCTTTTTCTTGCCTCTCTTTTGAAAGTGTTCCTGGCAATTTAATTTCAGTACTTTGAGGAGGCTTCAGTTAAACCAAGGAACGGGCGATTCTACTACTAAGTTGCAAATTACACTTTAATTTTTGGAGACAATGTTGGTATACGCATTCTTTTGTGTTTTGGGTGTTGGGGAACGTTGCAGAAAATTAAAAAATTTCCTACGGTTTCACCAAGATCCATCTATGAGTTCATCTAAGCAACGAGTGATAGGAGTGCACCTACATACCCTTGTAGATCGCGAGCGGAAGCGTTCAAGAGAACGAGGATGATGGAGTCGTACTCGTCGTGATCCAAATCACCGATGACTAAGTGTTGAACGGACAGCGCCTCCGCGTTCAACACACGTACGGAGCGGATGACGTCTCCTCCTTCTTGATCCAGCAAGGGGGAAGGAGAGGTTGAGGAAGAAGGCTCCAGCAGCAGCACGACGGCGTGGTGGCGGTGGAGATGCAGCACTCCGGCAGGGCTTCGCCAAGCAACCGCGGGAGGAGGAAGAGGTGTAGCAGGGAGAGGGAGGCGCCAAGACTCAGGGGGTGCGGATGCCCTCCCTCCCCCCTCCTTTTTATAGGCCCCAAGGGGAGCGGCCCTGGAGATGGGAATCTCCCAAGGGGCGGCGGCCAGGGGGGTGGAGTGC
>NC_041385.1:587566190-587579164 GCF_002162155.2 Triticum dicoccoides
ATAGGCCCCAAGGGGGGCGGCCCTGGAGATGGGAATCTCCCAAGGGGCGGCGGCCAGGGGGGTGGAGTGCCCCCCAAAGCAAGTGGTGCGCCCCCCCCCCCACCCTAGGGTTTCCAACCCTAGGCGCAGGGGGGGCCCAAGGGGGCGCACCAGCCCACTAGGGGCTGGTTCCCCTCCCACTTCAGCCCACGGGGCCCTCCGGGATAGGTGGCCCCACCCTGTGGACCCCCGAGACCCTTCCGGTGGTCCCGGTACAATACCGGGTGACCCCGAAACTTTCCCGATGGCCGAAACAGCACTTCCTATATATAAATCTTCACCTCCGGACTATTTCGGAACTCCTCGTGACGTCCGGGATATCATCCGGGACTCCGAACAACATTCGGTAATCACATACAAGTCTTCCTAATAACCCTAGCGTCACCGAACCTTAAGTGTGTAGACCCTACGGGTTCGGGAATCATGCAGACATGACCGAGACTGCTCTCCGGCCAATAACCAACAGCGGGATCTGGATACCCATGTTGGCTCCCACATGTTCCACGATGATTTCATCGGATGAACCACGATGTCGAGGATTCGATCAACCCCGTATACAATTCCCTTTGTCAATCGGTACGTTACTTGCCCGAGACTCGATCGTCGGCATCCCAATACCTCGTTCAGTCTCGTTACCGGAAAGTCACTTTACTCATACCGTAATGCATGATCCCGTGATCAAACACTTGGTCACTTTGAGCTCATTATGATGATGCATTACCGAGTGGGCCCAGAGATACCTCTCCGTCATACGGAGTGACAAATCCCAGTCTCGATCCGTGTCAACCCAACAGACACTTTCGGAGATACCTGTAGTGCACCTTTATAGTCACCCAGTTATGTTGTGACGTTTGGTACACCCAAAGCACTCCTACGGTATTCGGGAGTTACACGATCTCATGGTCTAAGGAAAAGATACTTGACATTGGAAAAGCTCTAGCAAACGAACTACACGATCTTGTGCTATGCTTAGGATTGGGTCTTGTCGATCACATCATTCTCCTAATGATGTGATCCTGTTATCAACGACATCTGATGTCCATAGTCAGGAAACCATGGCTATTTGTTGATCAACAAGCTAGTCAACTAGAGGCTTACTAGGGACATATTATGGTCTATGTATTCACACGTGTATTACGATTTCCGGATAATACAGTTATAGCATGAATAAAGACAATTATCATGAACAAGTAAATATAATAATAATCCTTTTATTATTGCCTCTAGGGCATATTTCCAACAGTCTCCCACTTGCACTAGAGTTAATAATCTAGTTACATTGTGATGAATCGAACACCCATAGAGTTCTGGTGTTGATCATGTTTTGCTCGCGAAAGAGGTTTAGTCAACGGATCTGCGACATTCAGATCCGTATGTACTTTGCAAATATTTATGTCTCCATCTTGAACATTTTCACGGATGGAGTTGAAACGGCGCTTGATGTGCCTGGTCTTCTTGTGAAACCTGGGCTCCTTGGCAAGGGCAATAGCTCCAGTGTTGTCACAGAAGAGTTTGATCGGCCCCGACGCATTGGGTATGACTCCTAGGTCGGTGATGAACTCCTTCACCCAAATTGCTTCATGCGCTGCCTCCAAGGCTGCCATGTACTCCGCTTCACATGTAGATCCCGCCACGACGCTCTGCTTGCAGCTGCACCAGCTTACTGCTCCACCATTCAACATATACATGTATCCGGTTTGTGACTTAGAGTCATCCAGATCTGTGTCGAAGCTAGCATCGACGTAACCCTTTACGACGAGCTCTTCGTCACCTCCATAAACGAGAAACATGTCCTTTGTCCTTTTCAGGTACTTCAGGATATTCTTGACCGTTGTCCAGTGTTCCTTGCCGGGATTACTTTGGTACCTTCCTACCAAACTTACGGCAAGGTTTACATCAGGTCTGGTACACAGCATGGCATACATAATAGATCCTATGGCTGAAGCATAGGGGATGACACTCATCTCTTCTTTATCTTTTGCCGTGGTCGGGCATTGAGCCGAGCTCAATCTCACACCTTGCAATGCAGGCAAGAACCCTTTCTTGGACTGATCCATTTTGAACTTCTTCAAAATCTTATCAAGGTATGTGCTTTGTGAAAGACCTATGAGGCGTCTCGATCTATCCCTATAGATCTTGATGCCTAATATGTAAGCAGCTTCTCCAAGGTCCTTCATTGAAAAACACTTATTCAAGTAGGCCTAAATGCTGTCCAAAAGTTCTATATCATTTCCCATCAAGAGTATGTCATCTACATATAATATGAGAAATGCTACAGAGCTCCCACTCACTTTCTTGTAAACGCAGGCTTCTCCATAAGTCTGCATAAACCCAAACGCTTTGATCATCTTATCAAAGCGAATGTTCCAACTCCGAGATGCTTGCACCAGCCCATAAATGGATCGCTGGAGCTTGCATACTTTGTTAGCATTCTTAGGATCGACAAAACCTTCCGGCTGCATCATATATAGTTCTTCCTTAATATGTCCGTTAAGGAATGCCGTTTTGACGTCCATCTGCCATATCTCATAATCATTGTATGCGGCAATTGCTAACATGATTCGGACGGACTTCAGCTTCGCTACGGGAGAGAATGTCTCATCGTAGTCAACCCCTTGAACTTGTCGATAACCCTTAGCGACAAGTCGAGCTTTATAGATGGTAACATTACCATCCGCGTCCGTATTCTTCTTAAAGATCCATTTGTTTTCTATCGCTCGCCGATCATCGGGCAAGTCTGTCAAAGTCCATACTATGTTTTCATACATGGATTCTATCTCAGATCGCATGGCTTCAAGCCATTTGTTCGAATCTGGGCCCGCCATCGCTTCTTCATAGTTTGAAGGTTCACCGTTGTCTAACAACATGATTTTCAAGACAGGGTTGCCGTACCACTCTGGTGCGGAACGTGTCCTTGTGGACCTACGAAGTTCAGTAGCAACTTGATCCGAAGTACCTTGATCATCATCATTATTTTCCTCTCCAGTTGGTGTAGGCACCACTGGAACATTTTCTTGAGCTGCACTACTTTCCTGTTCAAGAGGTAGTACTTCATCGAGTTCTACTTTCCTCCCACTTACTTCTTTCGAGAGAAAATCCTTTTCTAGAAAGGATCCATTCTTGGCAACAAAGATCTTGCCCTCGGATCTTAAGTAGAAGGTATACCCAATGGTTTCCTTAGGGTATCCTATGAAGACGCATTTTTCCAACTTGGGTTCGAGCTTTTCAGGTTGAAGTTTCTTGACATAAGCATCGCATCCCCAAACTTTTAGAAACGACAGCTTAGGTTTCTTCCCAAACCATAATTCATACGGTGTCGTCTCAACGGATTTAGACGGTGCCCTATTTAAAGTGAATGTAGCTATCTCTAGAGCGTATCCCCAAAATGATAGCGGTAAATCGGTAAGAGACATCATAGACCGCACCATATCCAATAGAGTGCGATTACGACGTTCGGACACACCGTTACGCTGAG
This sequence comes from Triticum dicoccoides, assembly GCF_002162155.2. Taxonomy (NCBI): domain Eukaryota; kingdom Viridiplantae; phylum Streptophyta; class Magnoliopsida; order Poales; family Poaceae; genus Triticum; species Triticum dicoccoides. The sequence goes on from NC_041385.1 coordinate 587,569,705, forward strand.
GTGTTCCAGGCGGCGTGAGTTGTGAAACGATTCCACATTTCCTTAAGTCGTACCAAATTCGTGACTTAAATATTCTTCTCCACGATCTGATCGTAGGAACTTTATCTTTCGGTCACGTTGATTTTCTACCTCATTCTGAAATTCCTTGAACTTTTCAAAGGTCTCAGACTTGTGTTTCATTAAGTAGACATACCCATATCTACTCAAGTCATCAGTGAGAGTGAGAACATAACAATATCCTCCGCGAGCCTCAACGCTCATTGGACCGCACACATCGGTATGTATGATTTCCAATAAGTTGGTTGCTCGCTCCATTGTTCCGGAGAACGGAGTCTTGGTCATTTTACCCATGAGGCATGGTTCGCATGTGTCAAATGATTCATAATCGAGAGACTCTAAAAGTCCACCAGCATGGAGCTTCTTCATGCGCTTGACACCAATGTGACCAAGGCGGCAGTGCCACAAGTATGTGGGACTATCGTTATCAACTTTACATTGGTATTCACACTATGAATATGTGTAACATTACGTTCGAGATTCAGCAAGAATAAACCATTGACCATTGGGGCATGACCATAAAACATATCTCTCATATAAATAGAACAACAATTATTCTCGGATTTAAATGAGTAGCCATCTCGTATCAAACGAGATCCAGATACAATGTTCATGCTCAAACTTGGCACTAAATAACAATTATTAAGGTTTAAAACTAATCCCGTAGGTAAATGTAGAGGTAGCGTGCCGACGGCGATCACATCGACCTTGGAACCATTCCCGACGCGCATCGTCACCTCGTCCTTCGCCAGTCTCTGCTTATTCCGCAACTCCTGCTGTGAGTTACAAATATGAGCAACGGCACTGGTATCAAATACCCAGGAGTTACTACGAGTACTGGTAAGGTACATATTAATTACATGTATATCAAATATACCTTTGGTGTTGCCGGCCTTCTTGTCCGCTAAGTATTTGGGGCAGTTCCGCTTCCAGTGACCCATCCCTTTGCAATAAAAGCACTCAGTCTCAGGCTTGGGTCCATTCTTTGACTTCTTCCCGGCAACTGGCTTACCGGGCGCGGCAACATCCTTGCCGTCCTTCTTGAAGTTCTTCTTACCCTTGCCCTTCTTGAACTTGGTGGTTTTATTGACCATCAACACTTGATGTTCTTTCTTGATTTCTACCTCTGCCGACTTCAGCATTGAAAATACTTCAGGAATAGTCTTCACCATCCCCTGCATATTGTAGTTCATCACAAAGCTCTTGTAGCTTGGTGGGAGCGACTGAAGGATTCTGTCAATGACCGCCTCGTCCGGGAGGTTAATGTCCAGCTGGGACAGGCGGTTGTGCAACCCAGACATTTTGAGTATGTGCTCACTGACAGAACTATTTTCCTCCATCTTACAACTGTAGAACTTGTCGGAGACTTCATATCTCTCGACCCGGGCATGAGCTTGGAAAACCATTTTTAGCTCCTCGAACATCCCATATGCTCCGTGTTGCTCAAAACGCTTTTGGAGCCCCGGTTCTAAGCTGTAAAGCATGCCGCACTGAACGAGGGAGTAATCATCAGCACGTGACTGCCAAGCGTTCATAACGTCTTGGTTCTCTGGGATGGGTGCTTCACCTAGTGGTCCATCTAGGACATATGATTTCTTGGCAGCTATGAGGATGATCCTCAGGTTCCGAACCCAGTCCGTATAGTTGCTGCCATCATCTTTCAGCTTGGTTTTCTCTAGGAACGCGTTGAAGTTCATGTTGACGGACTAGTCATCATCGGTGAACATCTCCATGTTGATCGTATCTTCCATACGACTCATGTTCGACCTTTTGGTCTCTGTGTTCCGAGGCCATGTTTGTACATGCTAGGCTCGTCAAGTTAACCCTAAGTGTTTTTGCATGTGTAAAACTGTCTTACACCCGTTGTATGTGAACGTAAGAATCTATCACACCCGATCATCACGTGGTGCTTCGAAACGACGAACTTTAGCAATGGCGCACAGTTAGGGGAGAACACTTTCTTGAAATTGTTATAAGGGATCATCTTATTTACTACCGTCGTTCTAAGTAAACAAGATGCATAAACATAATAAACATCACATGCAATTATATAGTAGTAACATGATATGGCCAATATCATATAGCTCCTTTGATCTCCATCTTCGGGGCTCCATGATCATCTTCGTCACCGGCATGACACCATGATCTCCATCATCATGATCTCCATCATCGTGTCTCCATGAAGTTGCTCGCCAACTATTACTTCTACTACTATGGCTAACGGTTTAGCAATAAAGTAAAGTAATTACATGGCGTTAAATCATTGACACTCAGGTCATACAATAATTAAGACAACTCCTATGGCTCCTGCCGGTTGTCATACTCATCGACATGCAAGTTGTGATTCCTATTACAAGAACATGATCTCATACATCACAATATATCATTCATCATTCATCACAACTTTTGGCCATATCACATCACAAGACACTTGCTGCAAAAACAAGTTAGACGTCCTCTAATTGTTGTTGCAAGTTTTACGTGGCTTCTATAGGTGATCTAGCAAGAACGTTTTCTTACCTATGTTAAAGCCACAACGTGATTTTTCAACTTCTATTTACCCTTCATAAGGACCCTTTTCATCGAATCTGCTCCAACTAAAGTGGGAGAGACAGACACCCGCTAGCCACCTTATGCAACTAGTGCATGTCAGTCGGTGGAACCTGTCTCACGTAAGCGTACGTATAAGGTCGGTCCGGGCCGCTTCATCCCACAATACCACTGAAGCAAGATAATCCTAGTAGCGGCAAGAAAGTTGACAACATCTACGCCCACAACAAAATTGTGTTCTACTCGTGCAAAAGAGAACTACGCATAGACCTAGCTCATGATGCCACTGTTGAGGAACATTGCAGAAAATTAAAAAATTTCCTACGGTTTCACCAAGATCCATCTATGAGTTCATCTAAGCAACGAGTGATAGGAGTGCATCTACATACCCTTGTAGATCGCGAGCGGAAGCGTTCAAGAGAACGAGGATGATGGAGTCGTACTCGCCGTGATCCAAATCACCGATGACTAAGTGCTGAACGGACAGCACCTCCACGTTCAACACACGTACGGAGCGGATGACGTCTCCTCCTTCTTGATCCAGCAAGGGGGAAGGAGAGGTTGAGGAAGAAGGCTCCAGCAGAAGCACGACGGTTGGTGGTGGTGGAGATGCAGCACTCCGGCAGGGCTTCGCCAAGCAACCGCGGGAGGAGGAAGAGGTGTAGCAGGGGGAGGGAGGCGCCAAGACTCAGGGGGTGCGGCTGCCCTCCCTCCCCTCCTCCTTTATATAGGCCCCAAGGGGGGGGCGCCGGCCCTGGAGATGGGAATCTCCCAAGGGGCGGCGGCCAGGGGGGTGGAGTGCCCCCCCAAGGCAAGTGGTGCCCCCCCACCCTAGGGTTTCCAACCCTAGGCGCAGGGGGGGCCAAGGGGGGGCGCACCAGCCCACTAGGGGCTGGTTCCCCTCCCACTTCAGCCCACGGGGCCCTCCGGGATAGGTGGCCCCACCCGGTGGACCCCCGGGACCCTTCCGGTGGTCCCGATACAATACCGGGTGACCCCAAAACTTTCCCGATGGCCGAAACAGCACTTCCTATATATAAATCTTCACCTCCGAACTATCCCGGAACTCCTCGTGACGTCCGGGATCTCATTCGGGACTCCGAACAACATTCGGTAATCACATACAAGTCTTCCTAATAACCCTAGCGTCACCGAACCTTAAGTGTGTAGACCCTACGGGTTCGGGAATCATGCAGACATGACCGAGACTGCTCTCCGGGCAATAACCAACAGCGGGATCTAGATACCCATGTTGGCTCCCACATGTTCCACGATGATTTCATCGGATGAACCACGATGTCGAGGATTCGATCAACCCCGTATACAATTCCCTTTGTCAATCGGTACGTTACTTGCCCGAGACTCGATCGTCGGCATCCCAATACCTCGTTCAGTCTCGTTACCGGCAAGTCACTTTACTCGTACCGTAATGCATGATCCCGTGATCAAACACTTGGTCACTTTGAGCTCATTATGATGATGCATTACCGAGTGGGCCCAGAGATACCTCTCCGTCATATGGAGTGACAAATCCCAGTCTCGATCCGTGTCAACCCAACAGACACTTTCGGAGATACCTGTAGTGCACCTTTATAGTCACCCAGTTACGTTGTGACGTTTGGTACACCCAAAGCACTCCTACGGTATCCGGGAGTTACACGATCTCATGGTCTAAGGAAAAGATACTTGACATTGGAAAAGCTCTAGCAAACGAACTACACGATCTTGTGCTATGCTTAGGATTGGGTCTTGTCGATCACATCATTCTCCTAATGATGTGATCCTGTTATCAACGACATCTGATGTCCATAGTCAGGAAACCATAGCTATCTGTTGATCAACAAGCTAGTCAACTAGAGGCTTACTAGGGACATATTATGGTCTATGTATTCACACGTGTATTACGATTTCCAGATAATACAGTTATAGCATGAATAAAGACAATTATCATAAATAAGGAAATATAATAATAATCCTTTTATTATTGCCTCTAGGGCATACTTCCAACATTGGGATCATGCATGAATTTTTCATAATATCTTTTTTGTGTGAACCCAGAAGATCATCAGCCAGGCTGTCGCTGCATGTTTGCATGTTTGTTTCAACTTTTTCGTATGCATGTATGCATTTTTTTACGTGGAAATTGAAGGAAAAAGATTGAGCTTTGGTAACCCTATTCAATTTTTAATTACTATACCCCTTTGTTATGGTGGTAGAAGCTTTGACTCATACATTCGATGCCAACCTTAGAAGGAGTTTACTTGTTCAAAATATAGTTCACTTGTTACTCCTATATTCACTCATATTCAAAATTAATTCCCTTTTGTTCAAATGGAGTTCCCTTGTTTAATATATAGTTCACTCATTTTTAAGCTTAGTTTACTTGTTTACATATAGTTCACTCAAATTCAAATTTAGTTCACTCAATTTTCAAAATATTTCAATCAATTTCACTCACAATCAAATTTAGTTCACTCCATTTTTAAAATTAGATCACTCTTTTTCTTAAATAGTAAATTCAAAGATACTTACTTGAATACAAATTTAGTTCACTTGTTAAATATAGTTCACTCCAATTCATTCAATTTCAAATATGGTTCAATAAATTTCAAATTTTAGTTCACACTATATTTCAAATTTAGTTCATTGAAAATATAGTTCACTCAACTTTTTCAATTTAGTTCACTTGTTCAAAAATAGTTCACTCAATTTTAGTTCACTTGTTCAAATATAGTTCACTCAAATTCAAATGTAATTCACTCAATTTCAATCAATTTCAAATTCTAGTTCACTCTATTTTAAATTTTATTCACTCAATTGCAATTTAGTTCACGTTATTCAAAATTGTTTCGCTTACTTCAAACATTTTTTCACTCAATTTCAAATTAAGTTTACAGCATTTTACGAAATTAGTGTAGTCCAATTTCAAATTTAGCCCACTCTATTTTTTTCAAATTTTGTCCATTCAAAATATAGTTCACTCAAATTCCATCTTAATTGACTTATTCCAATTTAGTTCACTTCTTCAAATATATTTTAAATATTAAATATAGTTCAAATTTAATTCACTCTATTTAATAATCAATCGATAGTTTGAATTTTTGTAAAAAAACTGCAAAATTCAAAAATAATTTTAAAAAACATGGACTCCAAAAAAAATCATATTTTTGCAGTAAAAAGTTCACATGTAAGGAAAAAGTTCAAAATTTTGAAATAGTTCATGGAAATCGAAAAAAGTTCACGGAGTTTTGGAAAAAAATAAAGCATGTTTGAAATAATTTCATCGATTTTCAAAAAAAATCAAGGATTTGAAAAAAAAATCATCGATTTCGAAGAGAAAATTCATGAGTTTGAAAAAAGTTCACGCATTTAAGAAAAGGATAAAAAAGGAAAAAAGGTCATAGATTTGAAAAACAGATTGTGAATTTGAAGAAAAACAAATGGACTTCAAAAAACTTCGCGAATTCAAAAACTGAACTTTTGAACTATCTCATGTAAGAAAATTTGATCTTTCTATATATTCCTTTTCTGAAAGATAGTGTTCTAAGTTCTTCTTTTGCAACAAACAGTTTATAACCTGGAGAGATCGAAACAGTTGATTGATTCTCCTTACAGACCAGCAAAATTCGACAAACAGTCGATCGATGCAGTTCCCAATCGAAAAACACATCGAAACAGTCGAACAAGAAACAGCACAAGAACATGCACTCTGGGCACCAGTTCTCCTAACCGGCGCCGTAGGAGCACCCGTCACACTGTCGCATGCATGACACGTCAGCCGACAAGTCTCAAACGACTGAGACCTAGACAGACCCAATGGTTTTGCATTGACGAACATATATCTTTCTTAGCACCTATTGATGAACTAGTTTTGCATTGGCTTTGTAATGCAAGCAGGTCTCTTGTCTCAATCATCCATGGCGCTCAGTAGAGGAGTTAGCATTGATTCGATGCACGGGCTGGTAGCGACCCGAATCACGTCGGGGGGCAAGCTCGGCTTCTCCACCAATATTTTTTGAGGAATCTTCTCCACCGTAATGGTGGCAGGGGGTAGGCTCAGCTTCTCCGCCATTATAACGGCGAGGCGGCACCGAACGGTGAGGCGATCGTCCATGGCCGACGTGCTTGGCTCCAGCCTGCATCTATATAAGTACATTTTGTTGGCATAGTTGAAGGTGTGAGTCATCTTTTCGGACTCAAAATTGACCACCCCCTCGAGCTCAAAACTGAACCCCGCCGTTGTCGGTGTCGTGCCATTACTCACGCGTACAAGGCCAATTAGCCCATTGCCATTGGGGCAGAATTGGAAGTACCATCTGCACCCTGCCACAGCGAAGTGGGTGGAGTAGGTGCACTCCCCTCCCCGGAGCGCGGCCTTGAGCTTGGAGAAGCTGCCGATGGTGATCATGTTGGATCCGGCCATGGCGACCTGCGGCTCCAAGACCGCGAGCTCGTCAGATTTGCAGAAGGGGCGCCACCACTTTGTAGACTGCTGCTTCGTCAGAGTGCACCTGACGGTGAAGCTGTCGTCGTGGACGCACGACGATGCCTCCAGCACCCTCCTGGGCAGGAAGAGATTCAAGAACCTCGAGGATTCAAGCATCCCGCTGCTCTCCCGGTGGAAGACGGTGTTCTCGCCGGCCTCGTCAAGGACTTCCATGGAGATGTCGATGCCTTGGAGCACCAAGTCTGGTTTGTACCTGAATCGGGAGTGGAGGTCGACCGAGACGTGGAGGCCGTCCGCTAGGCCCTCGTTGAACCCCGTCGGCTTCACTGTGACCTCCCACAAGATATCACCGAAGGAGAATATGCGGACAGTCTCCGGGCGAGGCAGAGGCACCCGCACCAGGTTGGAGTAGCCGGAGATGTTCACGTGGAGCGGCATCTCGTCCGCCGGCGACAAGTGGCTGGCGGCGGCGCCCATTGACCGGGAGATCGACGACGAGAGATCCAACAAGCTCTCCGACGAGTAGGTAGGTAGGTATGTTACCCGTATGTGTTATGTATGTCCACGTGCCTGTGTATATGTAGCGTGTAGGGATCGATCCCCGATCGAGTCCGGCCGGACTCTGGAGTCCTCTTCTAAAAACAAGTCCGAGTACCTTCCATCGATACACAACCAATCCTCGCTTGGAAGTTGGTTTCCTATCGTATTCGTAGCTAGTCCAAGATCACGTCCTTGTGCACCCCTCGCCATTTTGTTTAGCCACGCAAAGAAGATGGGGTCGACTATAGTGAGTAATTCTTTGATTTGGGTCAGTTGTGACTTCTAATCCTGCAGGTGTGGCAAGCCATACCGACAGCGTTTAGATCTGTGTATTCCTCCTCATACCTGAACCGCTAATTTGTACTAGTATCATATAGGTATGAAATAGAAGATGAGAAATACTCCCTCCGTCCCATAATATAAGAGCGTTTAGATGAGACTAGGCAAGACCGCAACGAAAGATTAAGGTAGAGGAGCTGCGAGGTGCAACTGCATAACTGATGGGAACTGGTCTCCTTCATGCAAGCACAACAGAGATTCACAAGTCAGCATTTAACTGCTTAAATTGATTGCTTTCTTTCCCGTGTGCTAAATCAGGAGAGGAATAAGATGATTTGGGTCAGTTGTGACTTCTAATCCTGCAGGTGTGGCAAGCCATACCGACAGCGTTTAGATCTGTGTATTCCTCCTCATACCTGAACCGCTAATTTGTACTAGTATCATATAGGTATGAAATAGAAGATGAGAAATACTCCCTCCGTCCCATAATATAAGAGCGTTTAGATGAGACTAGGCAAGACCGCAACGAAAGATTAAGGTAGAGGAGCTGCGAGGTGCAACTGCATAACTGATGGGAACTGGTCTCCTTCATGCAAGCACAACAGAGATTCACAAGTCAGCATTTAACTGCTTAAATTGATTGCTTTCTTTCCCGTGTGCTAAATCAGGAGAGGAATAAGATGAGATGGCCAACCCAGGAGGCGAACCCCAGCCTCTTACTCCAATTAAGGTGTGTCCAACTGACAAATTGAAGATACGAGTATTCAAACAAACATATCAGGTACGCCGACGTCTGATCGCATATCAGAACTGCCTTTCACGCTTTTTCTGTTCCATACACTTACAGTACCAGATCGATCAGTGTGCAAACATTGGCCCTCTCCCGCCCAGGCACTCTGCTCGACAGTAAAAATAATTCAGGGCGTCGAAGGCCCGTCAGGCAGCTTTGTCTTCCTCTTCCTTCCAAGAATGGACGCCTTCTGCAGCCTCGCACCCCCGACACGCCACTTCCTGAAGGCGGACATAGATTCCCTAGCAGATTCGAACACTTCACGGCGAAAAGAACCAAAGTTAACCCGACTTGGAGTGGTTGATATGGTACCGGAAAACAAACAGGGGAATGAGTAGATGCACGAGGGAGATGTTTGTACCTTGAGCTTCTTCTTTTGTAAGGCGTGTTGCGAACTTGGGCACTGTCATCGTCGAAGAGCTGTGTGCCTTGCTTAGTATCTCCTTGTACCTACTGGTGAACGCGTAGCGCAAGAACTGGCCAATGCTCTTGTCACCCACCCTGTTGATGCAGCCATGCAAACTTCATAAATCGGTGAGCAAAATAATTTAGTCTGGCCATTATAGTAGGGAAGTAATAACTCAAGCGTGGGGTTAAAGATCGAACTCCCCCTCTATTACACCACTTATTACCTTTCAAAGTTTTGTGCTAGACACATAGTCTAGTCCATACAAATTAATGGGATTGGGAACAGACAAAAGGGAGAAATGGTGTACAGTTACCTCAAATAGTAGAATGATATGCATTTAGAAACAAACTTTGAAGGCTACAGTGCAATGTATTAAGAGGGGGGGGGG
>NC_041385.1:587579686-587582096 GCF_002162155.2 Triticum dicoccoides
GGGGGGGGGGTATATAAGATGCCCAGACATCACTACATAACAACTTTTTGACGCGTTCTACATAATAACTTCATGGGATCCCTAGCTCATTGTACGAACTACAAAGGCAACACCTAACAATATTTCACAGAACTGACAAAATTGGAACAGCAGTGACGACTCCCTCCTGCAGGGGGGTCTTTCAAACTGAATGTGGACAGTAACCAGATGGGTTGGGTGACTTGGGTCAATTTTATCACCTGCATATAGAAGGTGAGCAATTCAGAGCCTTTCCTGGTCTGCTTACAGGGAAATTCAGAGCTCTAAACTGACCACAAAAGAATGTGCCACACAATGCATGTCATGAAATGACAGGTTGGCACTGTGATTGACATAGATCATATCTAATCTGAGAATAGTTACACCGTTTCAAACTAATCACCTGAACCATCAGGAGAAACTCAAACCCCAATTAGGATCACTCAGAGTATAACCACTGCACTGTCAAGTGGCACCTCTATATGTTCACCCAGTTTCTCACAACATGTGCTATAGCCTACAGGCGGCTAGCCGGCTACGAAACATTCAATTATTTGTGTTCTAGTGCACACTAAAGTTGAAAGCAAACCACCATTGAGATCTATATCTGGGTCCTTGAAAACTTCAAGATTACGATGATTACAGTCAGCTCGTGTCCTAATGGTAGAAACTAGGGTTCTACCGGGTCTAGGCCGGAGGTTGTAGGCGAAGGAGGGAGCTGGTCGTGGGCGAACTCACGGCCGCCGGCGGCTGGGCGCCGTCGTGCGCGAGGAGGCGGCGGCTGAGAGGGAGATGGCGCAGGGAAGGAAGCGGCTAGGGTTAGGTCTCCCGGCTCCCTAAGGAAGCCGAGCAAATATGATTGCTTCTTTGCTTGATTAGATTGATACATCTCCTCTCCTTATAAAGAGAGGTTTACTTGACTCCCAAGCCCCTAATAACGATAATTGGGCTAAGCCCCTAATAACGATAAGATAGACTAGGCCACAACTAACTGGGCTAAGCCCCTAACATGCCGGTCATAACATTTCTCCCCGCCTGCACAAACAGCTCGTCCTCGAGCTGGAAGGCGGGAAAGCGCTTGCCGAACTCCTTGAGGTGATCAACTGTCGCCAAACACCTCCGCGACAGCTGGGGCGGGCAGGTCGACGAGCCCGGCTGCGGCGGCGTCCTCCTCAATGTAGTCCGCAGCTTCCAGGTAGAAGAGTCGCGGATAGACGTGGCCGGGCGCGTAGGGCTCGTCGCAGTTGAAGCACAACCCTTGGCGGCGACGCTCGAGTTGGTCGGCCGGTGTGAGCCGGCGGAACAGGCGCGCTGCGGTCGCAGCGAGGGGTGCCGCGGACGCCTGAACAGGACGACCCTGCGCTGGAACGTCTGGCCAGGGTGGCGGCCCAGCGGCCGGGGCGGTGACGCCTACTGGATGGCCACCGCGCGGCGCTCGAACGCGTGGGCGTAGTACATGGCCGTCTGGAGGTCCTGGGGTCCCCGCAGCTCCACGTCCACGCGGATATGATCTGCAGACCCGCCGACGAAGAGGTCAGCCCGCTGGCGAGCCGTCACGCCGGGTGCGTGGCACGCCAGGGCCTGAAAGCGGCCGGTGAAGTCCTACACCGTAGAGGTGAAGGGAAGACGGCCCAACTCCGCCAGCCGGCTCCGGCGTATCGGCCCCGAAACGAAGGAGGCAGAGCTCGCGAAAACGCTCCCATGGAGGCATGCCACCCTCGTCCTGCTCGAGAGCGTAATACCAAGTCTGTGCGGCGCCTCGGAGGTGATAGGAAGCGAGCCAGGTGCGGTCCGACGCGACCGTACATTGCCCCCGGAAGAACTGGTCACACTGATTAAGCCAGTTGAGGGGGTCCTCGGTGCCGCCGTAGGTGGCGAAGTGCGGCGCCGTCTGGGTATGACCGCCGTGGGGGTATGGCGCCGTCTCGGTATGACCGCCGCGGGGGTACGGCTCGGCGGTGCGGAGCAGCGGCGCTGTGTCGATGATCACAGGGGGGGCCCCCGTGGAACTGCGTCGCGTCGAGGCCAACGTAGGGACCCGCGGCACTGGAGGACCCGCCGTACTGCGCCTGCTGTGACGGCACATGCGGCAGCCCCGAGGCCATCGTGTAGACCGGCTGAGACAACGACTCGGTCAACCAAGCCGGTAGCGGGGACGGCGAGGACGGGAACCAGACTTGGTGGAGCGGAACTCCCCACCAGTGCGATCGATGCGGGGCCGGAGCTGACCGGCGGTGGCTGCTGCAGCTGCAGCGGCTGCTGCGGTGTTGCGTCGGGCAGCGACTACTGCGGCGGAGCGCCGGGCGCGGCGGAGGCTGCCAGGAGCGGCGGCTGCCACTGCAGCCAGGGCTGGGCGGTGGTGGCGAGGGATGGCAGCCGCAGCGGCTGCTGC
>NC_041385.1:587582263-587611572 GCF_002162155.2 Triticum dicoccoides
GACAGCCACAGCGTCGCGGAGGCGGCGACGGGCGCTGGAGGCGCGTCGGAATCCGGCGCCGGCCACTGCGAGGCGGCAGCGGGCAGCGTCCCAGCGAACACCGCGGAGGCCCCTGGATGCGGCGAGTACCACAGTAGGGCCGGCGGCCTAGTGGCGGCGGTCGGCGGCGGCCCGTAGGGGCTAGTCAGGTACAGCCGGATTTCCTGGACGGCTGTGACGAGGTCGTTGAGGACCCCGGTGATCTCCTCCAGGGTGTAGGCGGCGGCCGGTGGTGCGGTGGAAGGCGCCAGCATCTGGACGGTGGCGGCGCCGGAGGATGCGACCAGCGGCGCGGTAGAGATTGGCAGTGGCGCAGTGGTGCCGGTCGGCAGTGGAAGCGACGGGGTGGGCGGCGGGGAAGACATGATCGGAACTGAGCTACCTGATACCAAACTGGTAGAAACTAGGGTTCTACCGGGTCTAGGCCGGAGGTTGTAGGGGAAGGAGGGAGCTGGTCATGGGCGAACTCGCGGCCGCCGGCGGCTGGGCGCCGTCGTGCGCGAGGAGGCGGCGGCTGAGAGGGAGATGGCGCAAGGAAGGAGGCGGCTAGGGTTAGGTCTCCCGGCTCCCTAAGGAAGCCGAGCAAATATGATTGCTTCTTTGCTTGATTAGATTGATACATCTCCTCTCCTTATATAGAGAGGTTTACTTGACTCCCAAGCCCCTAATAACGATAATTGGGCTAAGCCCCTAATAAGCCACAACTAACTGGGCTAAGCCCCTAACATGCCGGTCATAACACCTAATTAAGTACATCGTCCAGAGTATGCCTTTGAAAAGGGACAAACCTCAAATAACCACAACTTGTTTATTTGGGAAAACTTAGTTACACCGTCGCAATGCAGCAACACTATCCTAACGCTGGTGGCCAGTGAATTTTTTCAGCTGAGGCAGGGGGTCCAATGGTCCTACGTATTGAAGGTGCCTCGGGAGTGAGCAATGCAGTAGAAGCACCTGAGTGTGGCTCCTTTTAGCTGCAATATTTTGAACTGGTTCATGTTCTGTTCTAGTGTTTTTCTGGTGACCTGATTGTAAGTAGTTTCTGTGCTGGGAGCTGTGTTTCCAAGTTGAACCATTGCATCTTAGTCCTTGCAATAGATGTGCTACCTTACTGTGGTTGCATGGCTGGTTTTGGCCATGGCCGTCTTGTGTGACTCATTCGGGTGATGTATTTTCAATTTCATTTCTGAAATTGGGGGACTGGAGCTCTTGAATAAAAAAAAGACTTAGTTATGGTGTACTCTGTTTGTATCATCATATGCACAGAATCAACGCATGTCCAGAGCACAAATTGACCTGGTGGCATCAGAGGTTATTTGTCACGTGTATGATTAAATTTCCTAGAATGATGATTTGATCTTGGCAACAATGGTAGAATCAGCAAGGAATATATTTGATCATTTCAAAGCGACCATATACTGCCTTATTTGGAATAAAATGAAAGAACAAGAAGAACAATCAATCACATTTCAAGAAGGTGCAGTTTATTTGAATCTTGTTAGAAGCAAAACTACGAAGCTAAACCAACACGGGAAAGGAAACATATTATGGTTACATAGAGGACATATGGAAACTTAACTATGGAGGTGGTTTGAAGGTCCCTTTGTTTCGGTGCAATATGACACGAGGCGGGGTAACGGAAGACCCGCAGTACGGAATGACAACAATGGATCTCAACAATCTTGCGTATGCAGACGAACCATTCGTCCTAGCCAATGATGTGGCGCAGGTTTTCTATGTGAAAGACATGTCTACCAGGCTGAGAAAAAGAAAAGATAAGGAAGCGAATGGATCATACGATGAGCCAAAGCGCCACATAGTTCTTTCAGGGAAAAGAAACATCGTGGGAGTGGATGACAAGACAGACATGTCAGAAGATTATGAAAAGTTTGATGAAATTGCTCCAATCACAGTGAATATTGATCTGAGCATCCAGTTAAATGATGAAGATTGTCCATTGTTACGGCGCAAAGGGACACACGCGAAGAAAAAGTTTCACTCTCAAAGATCCCACACTGGCATGTGATAGGCTTCACCGTCATCACTTTCTTCTGTAGTGACTTTCTAGACTTATATATCTGGAAAGTGCCGCTTCGAACAAACCGGAGGGAATATTTGTAATAGTTAGGGTACTTATGTGTTTTGGTATTTGAAACGCGAAGAAATTTTATGTGCAAAAACTGGATGCACTTCGTCTACAAATTAGTTCGTCAAATAATTCAAATTTAAACTATTCAAATTTTAAAACTACTGACACTAACAGAAAGTTTGTAATTTTTTGTAACTATAGAAAAAATATTCAGAAATAAATAAGTGAAAATAAATAAAGTAGAAAAATAAAAAACTAATTTTTTGTTGAAACAAAAACTAAATAAAAAAATTTAAACTATTCAAATTTGGAAACTACTCGCACTAACAGAAAGTTTGTAATTTTTTTTACGTAAAGAAAAATATTCAGAAATAAATAAATGAAAATAAATAAAGTAGAAAAGAAAAAAACTTAATTTTTGTTGAGACAAAAACTAAATAAAAAAAGCCCACCTACTGGGCCACAGCGGCCTGCATACGACTAGTAACCCAACCTGTAGTTGGGCCAGGATGCAGGCCTGCAGGGGCCAGTAGGCCCACAGAGCTAAGAGGCGGAGTTAGGCCCAGAAGCCTGCTATAGAGAGGAGTTCGATACAGCAGCTGCGCCAAGGCTTTTAAACAGGTGCGGGGCGCCCTCGGCTAGCGAGGTGGGACTAAACTTGCCCGCACCGCACCTGCGCCAGCGCACCCCCTTTAGTACCGGGTCGTAGCTACAACCGGTACTAAAGGGGGGGCCTTTAGTACCGGTTGTAGCCACCACCCGGTACTAAAGGGGTGTGCTTCCCGCCGCTTCGCCTGGCCAAAACAGACCTTTAGTACCACTCCAACCGGTACTAAAGGTAGGTTCTATATAAGAAAACACTTCAAAAAAATTCGTCAGTTCTCCCTCTGCTTCTTCTCCTCTGCCCCGTCGCCGCCGCCCCTCGTCACTGCCCTCGTCCCGCGCCACCATCTCGCCATCCCCGTCGCCCCGTCCCGCGCCATCGCCGTCCGGCCCCTCGTCTCGCCTTCGCCTTGGATCGACCTCTCCTCCTCGTCGTCGTCGCCTGGACCTCGTCGTCGGCGTCGCCTCGACCTCGCCCGCACGCGTTGTGAGCCCCTCCCCCGGCCTCTCCTCTCTCCAATCCATCGCGCTGCCGCCGCCGCCGGCCGCGCGCGCGCACACACACACACACACACTCACACTCACACTACACGCGCGCGCACACACATACACACACAATTTTTCTGTTTTTAGTTTTTAGTTTTTTCTGTTTTCTGTTTTTCATACAAAGTTTTAGATGAATTAATTAGATTAGATTAGATTAATGTCAAATAGTATATAGAAATGTTAGAAATGTTATAGAAATGTCAGAAATTTTAGAAATTTTAGTTTTAGCTAGATGAATTAGATTAATTTCAAATTGTTATAGAAATGTTATAGAAATGTTAGTTTTTAGTTTCTTATAATTTTACTTATACAAATTTAGAATTTGCATATAAGAAATCACAATCCAATCATTTAAAAAATGTTACTTTTATGGCGTATAGTATTTGTTCTCGACGATGCCCGGCCCGCATCCTCGCCGTCGACCCGTTCGCGACGACGCCCTGCTTCAGAGGACCCATGTCCAGGACTGGGCTCCGCGGGTCTGGCACTTGGAGGTGCTACCTTCAGGGGCTCGCCGCTTGGTGAGGAACCCGGGTCCCATCATCGACCCTGAGCTCCTTTGGTGGCGTTCCCGTGGGCCGCTTTTGGTGCGGAGGGAGCGGGGCCCGCTGGAGGTGGTGCGTCGCCATGTCAGGGAGGAGGACGAGCACGTCCGTCGCTACATGGCTGCTATGGATGTCAGGTTCTCCAATACCTAGCAGGGTCTTTGGGGAGATGACCGGAGCTATGATCCTGTGATGGTTCCTTCTCTTTGGGTGTCCACCGCCCGCGCCTCAGGAACCGCTAGTGGCCTAGATTATTCTGTAGTATTCGATCTTTATTAGCTAGCTAGCTAGTGATGTATTCGATATATAATACTCGAGATGATGTATTCGAGATTATTATTCGAGACGATGCATATTATGTACTATGATTCAGGATTTCCTCTTATTGATTGCATGCATGCATATTGTAATTTGAATACTAAATTGTTTTATATTTCTTCTGGATTTGTTAAATAAAAGTTATGGCGGACAATACCGACAGAGAAGGAGAAGAGGCCTTGTTCAAGATCATACGCTCCCCTCGCGCACAAGATAATCGAAATGAAGAAGATGATGGCTCCCAATATCTGAACAATACCGGGGAGGGTGATGATATGATATTCGATCGCGACGACCGAATTGATGAAGTCATGGATTATGATGGCGAAGAAATTAATGATTATGATGGCGAAGAAATCTTGATAAAACAGAGACCGGCGAGGTATATGTATATAAGCAGGCATCTGGTGATCATGACATGTTTTAAATGATTTGAAGATATATTAACGAATCGATCTTTCTTCTTTTCAGCCCTCCGGATCGAGCAAATCTTCTACAGGCAGAGTGTGAGGCCTGGGAAAAAAGTTGAAGCAGGGCGTAAAGTACAACATCGATGCCATCAAAACTAATGGCGAACCAATAGTGCCTAAGAACATTGCAAACAAGTTCGTTCGTTAGTACGGAGTTCTTGTGAAGGACAAACTCCTGATCTCCCTTCAAGAATGGAAAGAGCCATCAAAGCCCCGTCCAGATCTTACTTTTGTCAATAACAGAGCAAAAAAAGCGCTTTGGGAAGATCTCATGGAACATTTCACCCTACCAAATCATTTCACAGCTGCAGATGTGGAGAAAGTCAAGGACGCTGCTCTTAGAAAGATAGCAATTGCATTCAACAACCATAAGAAAATTGTATGGAATAACTATGTCAAAGCGGGAAAGAAGACTCCAGAATTCAAGGGAACACTAGAGAATCAAAGAGAACACTGGGACGATTTTGTGAAATTTAAGGAATCAGATTATCTAAGGAATGGTCCAGAAAAAACAAGGCCAATGCCGCAAAAAAGCAGCAATTCCATAGGCTGGGGCCAGGTGGCTACGCGGTGGCAATGCCTAAGTGGGATAAGTCTGAACAAGAGATGCTGGCTGCACATGTCACTCCAGTTACATTGAGCTGGCCCCCCAGGTGCAGAAGTTGGTTCTATGCGCATGGGGGTGCGTTAGACCCGAAGACAGGCGAGGTTTCGAAGAAGGCATGTCTTAAGGAGCCGATAATAAGTTAGTTGAAGCAATAGAAGAAGCTCGAAAGGGGGTGTTCACGCCCAACAGAGAGAACGACGAGCTTACGCGCGCCCTGGGAAATCCTAAACACCCCGGAAGAACACGAGGCAAGGGCGTTGTTCCGTGGTATGAGGGCTTTTCTGAGTGGAACACCGACTACAGAAGCCGTGCGAGAAGGAAGATGGAGGAGGAGGAGAAGAAGAAGCTGGAGGACGAGCAGAGGAAGCAGGAAGCAGAACGGCTTCAAGGCCTAGAATCAGTGCACACGGACTTGGCACTCAAATTGCAGAGGCAGCAGCAGCAGATCGACTCGCTTAGCCAGGAAAGGGGTCTCAGCAGCGGCCGCATCTAGCGGATGATCCAGCATTGGATAGCACTGTCTCATCCATGCCGAGAAGCAGCGTGGGTTCCGCCCCGGGCGACACACTGCTGGATAGATACCCTGTGGATGACATCATGGAGAACACTAACTGTGAGCTACACTTCAAAATAAAGAACATATCCGTGAAGGCGGTGGACGTCGTTGCTTATGCAAATCCCCCCGGAGCAACCTACCATTGCAGAACGATTCCAGGCGGCTATGCTCGTGTCGTGGTTGATGACGTGGTGGACCAATATTCGGGGCTACAGCTTGATATTCCTAGAGGTGACGAGGAGCACACACTAGGAGAGGCCATACATCGTATCATCCTATGGAGAAAGGATTGCATCATCTTTCAAAGGCCACCGACACCGCGTCAGCTAGAGCTTGAAATTCCAGGAGGTGACAAGGAGCAGACGACTCACGCTCCTCCAACGCGTGAGGCCACTCCTCCTGCTTCAACTCAGCCAACGCGTGAGGCCACTCCTCCTGCTTCAACTCAGCCAACGCGTGAGGCCACTCCTCCTCCTCCAAGTCCACCAACGCGTGCCACTCCTCCTCCAAGTCCGACACCGCATCTGTCGTCTCCGCTGCCTCAACAATCATGGAAGAGAGCAGTCGCAGCTATGGTGCGTAGTGCTACAAGTCGAGGTAGTATAGGAGGTACAGGCGGAGGCAAGCGATTTCAATATGATCCAAAAAGCCTCGCGCCTCTTCCACAGAGGCCTTACGACATGACCAAGGAGCAAAACGAAGCCATAGTGAAGGCCCAAGTGGAGGCCCATTTCGCACCAAAACCGGCACCGCCGCCAAGGGAGAAAGTGCCCGAGGATAAGATTGACCACTTTATTCGTATGGCGCAAGCACCAGCTCCCAAGCCTGTTGACTCAGACTATGAGCGCCAAATCAGGAAGGCACATCGAGCACAACAAAAGGGGTCGATCTCGAGCTCGAGCCAAATAGCTGGCCAAAAATGCGGGAAAACCATTCCCAGCTAGGAGAACAGGCGGCACAATCGATCCCCCCGCTTGTTGTACCAACACATGAGAGTACCGGCGCCGGTCAGTTGGTAATAACCGACGAGCATAGACGGAACGCTGAAATGTTGGGTATCACTGTTGGACAACTCCTCGAGATTGAGCCCATGCCTAAGCTTAAAGAGCAGGACATAAAATGGAAATATGTCCGCGGCCAACCTTTGGTCAAGCCTGAGGAGGTCAAGAACCTCCCAGCGAGAATGTATCAATTGCATGATTGGTACATGAAAATTACCAAGAGTAACAATCGAGAGGGCCTCATGGTGAAAGTCAAGGAAGAATATTACTTCAATAAGCTAGCTCTGTCCATTGAGTATTCAGAACTATTTCAGTTATTCAATCAAGACGCACTCGACAAATCCATCGTCAGTTGCTATTATCTGTAAGTGATTTCTTTCTGTAATTCAAGTCTCAAGCTAGATGTAGTGCTCATTGATCGATCATTACCTGTAATTATCCTCACTATATTCTTTTCTGTGGTATTATGCAGGATGAAGATGTATGAAATGAAAAAAGTTGGACGCTATGGCATTGGGTTCA
This sequence comes from Triticum dicoccoides, assembly GCF_002162155.2. NCBI lineage: Eukaryota > Viridiplantae > Streptophyta > Magnoliopsida > Poales > Poaceae > Triticum > Triticum dicoccoides. The sequence goes on from NC_041385.1 coordinate 587,589,560, forward strand.
TTGACCCAAATACCGTTAATGAAGAAACATGGACATATGAATGGTATAAAGCAGATGTAGAGAAAAACATGCTAGACTTCTTGAAGCACCTCAATACCAATGAACATATACTACTTCCTTACAACTACACGCAAGTCACACTGTCTTGTACTACAAATTCTGTTTTTACTTACTAGCTAGGTAGATGTTAATAATTAAGTGTATAGGGTTTAGGGTAGTTGATGAGTGTTATGCACATGCCCACTTAATTAAGACATGCAAACGTGTGTGCATGTAGTTATCATTGGATCTTGTTAATCATTAAAGTTGACGAAGGAACAGTTGAAATACTGGACTCACTACTTAAAGATAAGAGCGACTACACAATCGTGAAGGGGATAGTCGACAGGTAATTTCAATCATTATTAACTATATGTCGGCCTCTTTAGTTTGTCATTTCCTGATATCAACTATTTAATAACTCGTTTATTCATTTTCTTTGCCGGCGGGCAGGGCTTGGGCAAAGTTCAGGAATTCGAAAGAGGTTTCAGGCGAATGGAGATAAAGGCTGCATTGTTTTCGACCCAAGGTATAATCAATTAAGTAGTACTATCTAGCTACCTACCATGCATCTCTTTAATTCTAGTTTCAATACCATAGATATTTGCAAAGTGCATATGGATCTGAATGTCGCAGATCCGTTGACTAAACCTCTTCCGCGAGCAAAACATGATCAACACCAGAACTCTATGGGTGTTCAATTCATCACAATGTAACTAGATTATTGACTCTAGTGCAAGTGGGAGACTGTTGGAAATATGCCCTAGAGGCAATAATAAAATGGTTATTATTATATTTCCTTGTTCATGATAATTGTCCATTGTTCATGCTATAATTGTGTTATCCGGAAATCGTAATACATGTGTGAATACATAGACCACAATATGTCCCTAGTGAGCCTCTAGTTAACTAGCTCGTTGATCAATGGATGGTTACGGTTTCCTGACCATGACATTGGATGTCATTGATAACGGGATCACATCATTGGGAGAATGATGTGATGGACAAGACCTAATCATAAGCATAGCACAAGATCGTGTAGTTCGTCTGCTAGAGCTTTTCTAATGTCAAGTATCATTTCCTTAGACCATGAGCTCGTGCAACTCCCAGATACCGTAGGAGTGCTTTGGGTGTACCAAACGTCACAACATAACTGGGTGGCCATAAACGTACACTACAGGTATCTCCGAAAGTGTCTGTTGGGTTGGTACAGATCGAGACTGGGATTTGTCACTCCGTATGACGGAGAGGTATCTCTGGGCCCACTCAGTAATGCATCATCATAATGAGCTCAATGTGACCAAGTGGTTGGTCACAGGATCATGCATTACAGTACGAGTAAAGTGACTTGCCGGTAACGAGCTTGAACGAGGTATTGGGATACCGACGATCGAATCTCGGGCAAGTAACGTACCGATTGACAAAGGGAATTGTATACGGGATTACTTGAATCCTCGACATCGTGGTTAATCCGATGAGATCATCGAGGAGCATGTGGGAGCCAACATGGGTATCCAGATCCCGCTGTTGGTTATTGACCGGAGAGTCGTCTCGGTCATGTCTGCGTGTCTCCCGAACCCGTAGGGTCTACACACTTAAGGTTCGGTGACACTAGGGTTGTAGAGATATTAGTATGCGGTAACCCGAAAGTTGTTCGGAGTCCCGGATGAGATCCCGGACGTCACGAGGAGTTCCGGAATGGTCCGGAGGTAAAGATTTGTATATAGGAAGTCCAGTTTCGGCCACCGGGAAAGTTTCGGGGGTCACCGGTATTGTACAGGGACTACCGGAAGGGTCCCGGGGGTCCACCGGGTGGGGCCACCTATCCTGGAGGGCCCCATGGGCTGAAGTGGGAAGGGAACCAGCCCCTGGTGGGCTGGTGCGGCCCCCATGGGCCTCCCCCTGCGCCTAGGGTTGGAAACCCTGGGGGTGGGGGGCGCCCCACCTGACTTGGGGGGCAAGTTCCCCCCTTGCCCCCCCCCCTTGAGATTGGATCTCTAGGGGGCCGGCGCCCCTCCCCCCAGGGCCCCTATATAAAGAGGGGGGAGGGAGGGCTGCGCACCCAAGCCCCTGGCGCCTCCCTCTCCCCACGTAACACCTCTCCCTCTCGCTGAGCTTGGCGAAGCCCTGCCGAGATCCCCGCTGCTTCCACCACCACGCCGTCGTGCTGCTGGATCTCCATCAACATCTCCTCCCCCTTTGCTAGATCAAGAAGGAGGAGACGTCTCTCCCAACCGTACGTGTGTTGAACGCGGAGGTGCCGTCCGTTCGGCGCTAGGATCATCGGTGATTTGGATCACGACGAGTACGACTCCATCAACCCCGTTCTCTTGAACGCTTCCGCTCGCGATCTACAAGGGTATGTAGATGCACTCCTCTCTCTCATTGCTAGATGACTCCATAGATTGATCTTGGTGATGCGTAGAAAAAATTTATTTTCTGCAACGATCCCCTCCATGAAGGTCTATCCCGTTACTTTACGACATGTTTCCAAAACATGGAACTCAAGGTTAATTCAACTAATAGGACGGAGCACTATATACATTCAACGCAATCAAATGTTTTCCAAAAAAGAAGTGATATAATTTCTGTGAAACTTATAAGTCATGTATGTCAAATTAATCTTTGTGTACTTGTTTTCAAATTAACCTCCGGGCCTGTTTGCCGCGTATCACACACATCTTGTTAAGTTGAACCGTTTATGTTCTCTTCCCTAATCGAAAGTAGTCCATTCGAGTGAACCGTATAACGTATATCACTCACACCTTAATCTGGCTGACCGTTTCTGTTGCTTTCCCTAATAGCAAACAGTTCATCGGAGCAAACTGTATGTCGTATATCGCACACACATTGATATGGCTGCCCGTTTCTGTTGTTCTGTATAATCACAAACAGTTCGTCTGGATCAACCGTATGCCCAGCATCGCACACGCAAGTAAAATCTGAACCATGTTTGATGTACCCGCCATCGCAAATGTTTTGCATATTTTTTGACGGTTTTTTTACATCACCGTTTACGATTAATGCATCACACAGAGTTTCGTCAAAGGGTCTCTGATCGTAGTATCGTGTTAGCAGCATCATGCAGTAGTGTTCTCTTTTCTTTTAGTGGGAACAATTTATGTGCGGGAGTTTTAGTTAAGCTGAAAGTTGTAATTGCAACTTTTCCTTCCAGAAAGATGATTATTTATGAGAGCAACAAGCAATTGTGCCAGAGATGGTTTCTACAAGTGTGCTTTGTGCTTTCTCTCAAAAAAATCTTATATTTGTTGATCTTTTTCTTTTTTTGATAAAAACATGCCAACAATCTCTTTCATCAAAGTTTAGATAGTTCTCCTATTTTGACAATGACAAGCCACACTCGTGTCTTCTCCCATTATACCGGCAACTTGTATTTTGTCAAAGTCTATGAGATTAGTGAGTTCATGTCTTTGCTTGTATAAATTTATATTTATTCAAAGACAACAACCAAAAAAGTATGTAATTCTCATTTAACCAGTTTACTGGCATGCAAATATAAGGATTGCTTCATGCACATGAGGAAAGAAAACACCAGCTCCTATATGATTTGTGAGAAACCTCCATGGCGGCAAACTGCACCGCACGATTGAACCCATCACACCAAACTAAGGAAACTGCATACGGGTTCAACATGATCTAATGACCTCTCTGCTCTCCTTATCTTCCCTCTCCTATCAATGCCGCAATTAGACATGGTGAAGAAGGCATGGATGATAGCAACGATGGTGACCATTCTAATCTGTGAACCGACGGTGTTTCTCTACATCAACTAAATATTTGCCTTCCCCATTCGATGATATGTATCATCACATCGCGGAACACACTTGTGGTGAGGAGGAATAAGGCGAAGGGGTGTGCGGTGCTTGACAAGGAGGGGGTGAAAGAAATTCTCTCATGTTTGTCACGATGCCATTGAAGGTGAAGCCGACTTTGGAGAGTACAAATATTGTGAAGGTGAAGCCGACTTTGGAGAGTACAAATATTGTGAAGGTGAAGCCTATAGTCGCAGCCCTAGAAATTAGTTGGAGCACCATAGTCACGACATGAGTTCTCATTGCCACATATTCTCTAATGGCTGTGAATATTATGATGACATGCTCAATTCTTCCGCATCCATCGCAATGGCAAAGCAACACAACATCAGAGAAGGCAAACACATGCCGAACTACAGCAATGCTGCTCGGATGTGCCTTAGCTATTTAGCATATATTTTACGAAAGAGAATGGTTTGACTATTGCGGCTATATTTTGCATTATCTGTGGCAATGTACGGGAACTCAACTAGGTTTTGTTAAATTTGAGATCATAGTTATCTTCTCAACGGTTCTAATGACCTTATCCATGTTACATGTTACATAATCTTAAGTTTCATTTGTTTTCCTGCATTGTGGCTCGTAGCAACCCACGGGCATTTAGCATGTAAATTATTTACGTTGCAAGTGAACTGGACTTAAATTATTACCCGATTGTGTCCACATTATATTTTGTTCTACATGTAAAATTTAACATGCATTATGTTTACATAACTCTAGTAAAATATTTCAAAAGTCTGTGGCAACGCACGGGCATTCTACTAGTTAATAATAACGTGGAAACCTAGTATGAACACAATGGCACTTCCTTCAAATTTGAAACAAAAACAAAAATTATTGCTTGCACCTATTGATGAACTAGTTTTGCATTGGCTTTGTAATCCAAGCAGATCTCTTGTCTCAGTCATACATGGCGCTCAGTAGAGGAGTTTGTACTGATTCGGTGTGCGGGGTGGCGGTGATCCGAATCGCGGCAGGGGGCAAGCTCGGCTTCTCCACCGTTATTTTTTGAGGAATCTTGTCCACCGTAATGACGGCAGGGGGCAAGCTCGGCTTCTCCACCATTATTTTTCGTGGAATCTTCTCAACCGCAATAGTGGCATGGGGTAAGCTTAGCCTCTCCACCATTATAATGGTGAGGCGGCACCGAACAATGAGGTGGTCATCCATGGCCGACGTGCTTGGCTCCAGCCTGCATCTATAAAAGTATCTAGAGTTGTCATGGTTGAACGTGTGAGTCATCTTTTCAGACTCCAAATTGACCACCCCCTCGAGCTCAAAACTGAACTCCGCTGTTGTCGGCGCCGTGCCCTTAATCGCGCGGACGAGGCTAATTACCCCAGTGGGGCTGAATTGGAAGTACCATCTGCACCCTCCCACGGCGAAATGCGTGGAGTAGGTGCACTCCCCGCCCCGGAGCGTGGCCTTGAGCTTGTAGAAGCTGCCGATGGTGAGCATGTTGGATCCGACCATGGCGACCTGCGGCTCCAAGGACGCGGGCTCGTTAGGTTTGGAGAAGAGGCGCCACCAAGTTGCCTGCTGCTTCGTCAGAGTGCACCTGAGGGTGAAGGTGTCGTCGCGGACACAGGACGATGCCTCCAGCTCCCTCCTGTACAGGACCATAATCAAGACCCTATCGGATTCCAGCATCCCATTGGTCTCCTCGTGGAAGACGGTGTTCTCGCCGGTCACGTCCAGGACTTCCATGGAGATGTCGATACCTTGGAGCACCAAGTCTGGTTTGTACCTGAACCGGGAGTGGAGGTCGACCCAGACATGGATGCGATCTGCTAGACCCTCGTTAAATTGCTTCGGTTCCACTGTGATTATCCACAAGATGCCACCGAAGGAGAATGTGCGGACAGTCTCCCGGTGAAGCAGAGGCACCCGCACCAAGTTGGAGTAGTCGGAGATCCTCACGTGGAGCGGCATTTCGTCCCTCGGCGACGGATGGCTGGCGGTGGCACCCATTGACCGAGAGACGACGAGAGATCCAACAAGCTCTCCGACGAGTAGGTTGGTACGTTATGTATGTCTAGGTGCCTGTGTATATGTAGCATGTACTCTGGAGTCCTCCTCTAAAAAGAAGTCCGAGTCCCTCTTCTTGCCCTGCTAATTAGGAGTACGTACCTTCCACGATACACAACCAACCGGATGAAAACCGGCCTCGCTTGGAAGTTGGTTTCCGATCGTGGCTAGTCCAAGATCACGTCCTTGTGCACCCCTCATCATTTTATTTAGCCACGCAAAGAAGATGGGATCGACTATAGTAGCAATTCTTTGACCTGGGTCAGTTGTGAGTTCTAATCCTGGTGTGGCAAACCGTACCGACAGCGTTTAGATATGTTTATTATTCCTCATATCTTCTAAAGCACTAATTTGATGCGGTTTTGTTTTATAAGGATTCTTGATTGGCTGCACTACCAATTTCTAACATTGATTCTAATACAGGTCTCAAGACAAGTCCATGTAGTAGTTTTGAGCACGGCGGTCTCCTGTGTCGCTCCCGCGGGCGGCCCAAAGGCAAACCCTAGCCGCCCCCGCTGCCAGCAAGCCATCCACCACTTCCTTCCTCCCCTCGCCGCCGCCAACAGCGGTCGCCGGGCAAAGCCCACGCGGCTCGGCGGCAGCTGGACCATTTTTTCTCCTCCTGTACGAGATGGCTGGCGCGAGCCAGTGGCTTCGGCGGGAGCTCGAGCGACTGCTCGTGCTCGTGGCGGCGCGGCTGGCCGACGAGGCAGTGCACAGAGGCGCGGGCGCGCGCGCAGTGCAGGCGCGGCGCGGATCTGTTGGGTTAGGCGCGATGGTGGAGCTCCTCTACTGAGCGGCACGGGCGGCGATGCAGGATTGGCTGCGGCCTGGGGCACGCGGTGGCCGCGCGGGTCGCGGGCGCACCACACCAGGGCGAGCCCCTGTTGGATCTAAAGAGGGTTGCCGCCGGGCGGGCTCTTGCTCGGTATTGTGGCAGAGGAGATGGTTCAGGCGGGAGCCAGGTTTTCGGTGGCGCGTGGGCTGTAGACGGCTCTGCGCACCGGTGGTCGTCGGCTAGTTGGGCTCCAAGGGGCGGTGCGAAGCAGATCGGGCCCCGGTGTCCTGTTCTGCGAGGAGGTCGTGACAACCATCAGGCGCATGGGGCCGGCGGCTCTATCCGGCGCGGACCAGCGAAAACGATGGAGATATGGGCCCTGGCGTCCAGTTCTGAAGGTGGTTGCCGCGGACGTTGGGCCCGTGGGGCTGGCGGCCGCCGGCCGTGTCTCCGCGGTGGTGGTCTGGCTTGGGTTTGGTGGTCGGAGGTGCAGCGCCGGTGAAGACTTTGCTGCCAGTTTTTGGGCTATGGCAGGCGACGGCGACGCCTGCGGGCGTCACTTCTTGAAGGCGTCGCTGAGGTGTTCCTGCTCGCTCCACTACGCAAGGATGCTCGGGGGAACCCTTGATCCCCTAGGACCGGACGATGATGGCGACATGTGTCGCACCTCTTGGGGCATCGGTCCCGTAGCTCCTTACCGGCCAGAGTGACTAGTGATAGGTGGGGAGGTTGTTTGTGTTGCTCGGTCGTGTCCGTCCGGTGATGAGGGCGATTTGGCTTATGTGGCAACTATGTCGGAGGCGTGGCATTAGTCGTGGTAGTCGGCTCTTCTCTGGCGCGTCCGTGAGACTACCTCGGCTGCTTATTGTTGTGAAGTCGAAGCTGCGGTGCGAGGCACCGGTGGTGCACGATGACGGGCGACAAGTGATCCGTTCGGTGATCTTCCGTAAAGCCAACATTGTTTTGCTCTCTGTAGTTCTCCGCCGGAATCGGAGTTGTGTTGTCTTGCTGTGGGTGGATGGCGTTCCGCCGTGTAAGTGTAGTGTTGTTCAGCAGCCAGTAGGGCTGTTGTTTCTTCTTTTCTCTTTGATCTACGGATCTCCCCATGTAGGGATGTAAGTGGCAAATAAATGACGTCCGCAATCCCGTTTAGTTAGTTTTTGCTAGCTTGATAGTTCATTTTCCTCGAACAAACAAAAAACCTTTTTGAACTATCATATCATACGTGGACTTTAAACGGGATTAAATGGGACCCGATTGACATCCCTACCCCCATGTTGTTCTTCCGATGATTTCTGCTAAATCTAATTGAATCCAGCAATTTGTTGGATCTTTCAAGAAAAATACAGGTCTCAAGAATTATTTTGCCCTTTTCGCAAAAATAAGGAGAGTGTGTGGAATTATTTTGCTGGTTCGAAAGTAATTGATACTCTTACAACTATTGTTGCATCACAAGTGTCCCCTCGATGAACTTGAGGCCGATTTGCAAAATATTCTTGTCCTAAAATCAAGAACTTTTATCATATTTTTTGTATTTCTGATCTTAGGCCACGTGCAAGGAAACATTTTTCTTTTTGTTGCCTCTCTTTTGAAAGTGTTCCTGGCAATTTAATTTCAGTACTTTGAGGAGGCTTCAGTTAAACCAAGGAACGGGCGATTCTACTACTAAGTTGCAAATTACACTTTAATTTTTGGAGACAATGTTGGTATACGCATTCTTTTGTGTTTTGGGTGTTGGGGCACGTTGCAGAAAATTAAAAAATTTCCTACGGTTTCATCAAGATCCATCTATGAGTTCATCTAAGCAACAAGTGATAGGAGAGCATCTACATACCCTTGTAGATCACGAGCGGAAGCGTTCAAGAGAACGAGGATGATGGAGTCGTACTCGTTGTGATCCAAATCACCGATGACTAAGTGCTGAACGGACAGCGCCTCCGCGTTCAACACACATACGGAGCGGATGACGTCTCCTCCTTCTTGATCCAGCAAGGGGAAAGGAGAGGTTGAGGAAGAAGGCTCCAGCAGCAGCACGACGGCGTGGTGGTGGTGGAGATGCAGCACTCCGGCAGGGCTTCACCAAGCAACCGCGGGAGGAGGAAGAGGTGTAGCAGGGAGAGGGAGGCGCCAAGACTCAGGGGGTGCGGATGCCCTCCCACCCCCCTCCTTTATATAGGCCCCAAGGGGGGGTGGCCCTGGAGATGGGAATCTCCCAAGGGGCGGCGGCCAGGGGGGTGGAGTGCCCCCCAAAGCAAGTGGTGCGCCCCCCCCCCACCCTAGGGTTTCCAACCCTAGGCGCAGGGGGGGCCCAAGGGGGCCGCACCAGCCCACTAGGGGCTGGTTCCCCTCCCACTTCAGCCCACGGGGCCCTCCGGGATAGGTGGCCCCAACCTGTGGACCCCCGGGACCCTTCCGGTGGTCCCGGTACAATACCGGGTGACCCCGAAACTTTGTCGATGGCCGAAACAGCACTTCCTATATATAAATCTTCACCTCCGGACTATTCCGGAACTCCTCGTGACGTCCGGGATCTCATCCGGGACTCCGAACAACATTCGGTAATCACATACAAGTCTTCCTAATAACCCTAGCGTCACCGAACCTTAAGTGTGTAGACCCTACGGGTTCGGGAATCATGCAGACATGACCGAGACTGCTCTCCGGCCAATAACCAACAGCGGGATCTGGATACCCATGTTGTCTCCCACATGTTCCACGATGATTTCATCGGATGAACCACGATGTCGATGATTCGATCAACCCCGTATACAATTCCCTTTGTCAATCGGTACGTTACTTGCCCGAGACTCGATCGTCGGCATCCCAATACCTCGTTCAGTCTCGTTACCGGCAAGTCACTTTACTCGTACCGTAATGCATGATCCCGTGATCAAACACTTGGTCACTTTGAGCTCATTATGATGATGCATTACCGAGTGGGCCCAGAGATACCTCTCCGTCATACGGAGTGACAAATCCCAGTCTCGATCCGTGTCAACCCAACAGACACTTTCGGAGATACCTGTAGTGCACCTTTATAGTCACCCAGTTATGTTGTGACATTTGGTACACCCAAAGCACTCCTAGGGTATTCGGGAGTTACACGATCTCATGGTCTAAGGAAAAGATACTTGACATTGGAAAAGCTCTAGCAAACGAACTACACGATCTTGTGCTATGCTTAGGATTGGGTCTTGTCGATCACATCATTCTCCTAATGATGTGATCCTGTTATCAACGACATCTGATGTCCATAGTCAGGAAACCATGGCTATTTGTTGATCAACAAGCTAGTCAACTAGAGGCTTACTAGGGACATATTATGGTCTATGTATTCACACGTGTATTACGATTTCCGGATAATACAGTTATAGCATGAATAAAGACAATTATCATGAACAAGGAAATATAATAATAATCCTTTTATTATTGCCTCTAGGGCATATTTCCAACAGTCTCCCACTTGCACTAGAGTTAATAATCTAGTTACATTGTGATGAATCGAACACCCATAGAGTTCTGGTGTTGATCATGTTTTGCTCGCGAAAGAGGTTTAGTCAACGGATCTGCGACATTCAGATCCGTATGTACTTTGCAAATATTTATGTCTCCATCTTGAACATTTTCACGGATGGAGTTGAAACGACGCTTGATGTGCCTGGTCTTCTTGTGAAACCTGGGCTCCTTGGCAAGGGCAATAGCTCCAGTGTTGTCACAGAAGAGTTTGATCGGCCCCGACGCATTGGGTATGACTCCTAGGTCGGTGATGAACTCCTTCACCCAAATTGCTTCATGCGCTGCCTCCGAGGCTGCCATGTACTCCGCTTCACATGTAGATCCCGCCACGACGCTCTGCTTGCAGCTGCACCAGCTTACTGCTCCACCATTCAACATATACATGTATCCGGTTTGTGACTTAGAGTCATCCAGATCTGTGTCGAAGCTAGCATTGACGTAACCCTTTACGACGAGCTCTTCGTCACCTCCATAAACGAGAAACATGTCCTTTGTCCTTTTCAGGTACTTCAGGATATTCTTGACCGTTGTCCAGTGTTCCTTGCCGGGATTACTTTGGTACCTTCCTACCAAACTTACGGCAAGGTTTACATCAGGTCTGGTACACAGCATGGCATACATAATAGATCCTATGGCTGAAGCATAGGGGATGACACTCATCTCTTCTTTATCTTTTGCCGTGGTCGGGCATTGAGCCGAGCTCAATCTCTCACCTTGCAATGCAGGCAAGAACCCTTTCTTGGACTGATCCATTTTGAACTTCTTCAAAATCTTATCAAGGTATGTGCTTTGTGAAAGACCTATGAGGCGTCTCAATCTATCCCTATAGATCTTGATGCCTAATATGTAAGCAGCTTCTCCAAGGTCCTTCATTGAAAAACACTTATTCAAGTAGGCCTAAATGCTGTCCAAAAGTTCTATATCATTTCCCATCAAGAGTATGTCATCTACATATAATATGAGAAATGCTACAGAGCTCCCACTCACTTTCTTGTAAACGCAGGCTTCTCCATAAGTCTGCATAAACCCAAACGCTTTGATCATCTTATCAAAGCGAATGTTCCAACTCCGAGATGCTTGCACCAGCCCATAAATGGATCGCTGGAGCTTGCATACTTTGTTAGCATTCTTAGGATCGACAAAACCTTCCGGCTGCATCATATATAGTTCTTCCTTAAGATGTCCGTTAAGGAATGCCGTTTTGACGTCCATCTGCCATATCTCATAATCATTGTATGCGGCAATTGCTAACATGATTCGGACGGACTTCAGCTTCGCTACGGGAGAGAATGTCTCATCGTAGTCAACCCCTTGAACTTGTCGATAACCCTTAGCGACAAGTCAAGCTTTATAGATGGTAACATTACCATCCGCGTCCGTCTTCTTCTTAAAGATCCATTTGTTTTCTATCGCTCGCCGATCATCGAGCAAGTCTGTCAAAGTCCATACTATATTTTCATACATGGATTCTATCTCAGATCGCATGGCTTCAAGCCATTTGTTGGAATCTGGGCCCGCCATCGCTTCTTCATAGTTTGAAGGTTCACCGTTGTCTAACAACATGATTTCCAAGACAGGGTTGCCGTACCACTCTGGTGCGGAACGTGTCCTTGTGGACCTACGAAGTTCAGTAGCAACTTGATCCGAAGTACCTTGATCATCATCATTATTTTCCTCTCCAGTTGGTGTAGGCACCACTGGAATATTTTCTTGAGCTGCACTACTTTCCTGTTCAAGAGGTAGTACTTCATCGAGTTCTACTTTCCTCCCACTTACTTCTTTCGAGAGAAAATCCTTTTCTAGAAAGGATCCATTCTTGGCAACAAAGATCTTGCCCTCGGATCTTAAGTAGAAGGTATACCCAATGGTTTCCTTAGGGTATCCTATGAAGACGCATTTTTCCGACTTGGGTTCGAGCTTTCAGGTTGAAGTTTCTTGACATAAGCATCGCATCCCCAAACTTTTAGAAACGACAGCTTAGGTTTCTTCCCAAACCATAATTCATACGGTGTCGTCTCAACGGATTTAGACGGTGCCCTATTTAAAGTGAATGTAGCTATCTCTAGAGCGTATCCCCAAAATGATAGCGGTAAATCGGTAAGAGACATCATAGACCGCACCATATCCAATAGAGTGCGATTACGACGTTCGGACACACCGTTACGCTGAGGTGTTCCAGGCGGCGTGAGTTGTGAAACGATTCCACATTTCTTTAAGTGCGTACCAAATTCGTGACTTAAATATTCTCCTCCACGATCTGATCGTAGGAACTTTATCTTTCGGTCACGTTGATTTTCTACCTCATTCTGAAATTCCTTGAACTTTTCAAAGGTCTCAGACTTGTGTTTCATTAAGTAGACATACCCATATCTACTCAAGTCATCAGTGAGAGTGAGAACATAACAATATCCTCCGCGAGCCTCAACGCTCATTGGATCGCACACATCGGTATGTATGATTTCCAATAAGTTGGTTGCTCGCTCCATTGTTCCGGAGAATGGAGTCTTGGTCATTTCACCCATGAGGCATGGTTCGCATGTGTCAAATGATTCATAATCCAGAGACTCTAAAAGTCCACCAGCATGGAGCTTCTTCATGCGCTTGACACCAATGTGACCAAGGCGGCAGTGCCACAAGTATGTGGAACTATCGTTATCAACTTTACATTGGTATTCACACTATGAATATGTGTAACATTACGTTCGAGATTCATCAAGAATAAACCATTGACCATTGGGGCATGACCATAAAACATATCTCTCATATAAATAGAACAACAATTATTCTCGGATTTAAATGAGTAGCCATCTCGTATCAAACGAGATCCAGATACAATGTTCATGCTCAAACTTGGCACTAAATAACAATTATTAAGGTTTAAAACTAATCCCGTAGGTAAATATAGAGGTAGCGTGCCGACGGCGATCACATCGACCTTGGAACCATTCCCGACGCGCATCGTCACCTCGTCCTTCGCCAGTCTCTGCTTATTCCGCAGCTCCTGCTGTGAGTTACAAATATGAGCAACGGCACTGGTATCAAATACCCAGGAGTTACTACGAGTACTGGTAAGGTACACATTAATTACATGTATATCAAATATACCTTTGGTGTTGCCGGCCTTCTTGTCCGCTAAGTATTTGGGGCAGTTCCGCTTCCAGTGACCCTTCCCTTTGCAATAAAAGCACTCAGTCTCAGGCTTGGGTCCATTCTTTGACTTCTTCCCGGCAACTGGCTTACCGGGCGCGGCAACATCCTTGCCGTCCTTCTTGAAGTTCTTCTTACCCTTGCCCTTCTTGAACTTGGTGGTTTTATTGACCATCAACACTTGATGTTCTTTCTTGATTTCTACCTCTGCCGACTTCAGCATTGAAAATACTTCAGGAATAGTCTTCACCATCCCCTGCATATTGTAGTTCATCACAAAGCTCTTGTAGCTTGGTGGGAGCGACTGAAGGATTCTGTCAATGACCGCCTCGTCCGGGAGGTTAATGTCCAGCTGGGACAGGCGGTTGTGCAACCCAGACATTTTGAGTATGTGCTCACTGACAGAACTATTTTCCTCCATCTTACAACTGTAGAACTTGTCGGAGACTTCATATCTCTCGACCCGGGCATGAGCTTGGAAAACCATTTTCAGCTCCTCGAACATCTCATATGCTCCGTGTTGCTCAAAACGCTTTTGGAGCCCCGGTTCTAAGCTGTAAAGCATGCCGCACTGAACGAGGGAGTAATCATCAGCACGTGACTGCCAAGCGTTCATAACGTCTTGGTTCTCTGGGATGGGTGCTTCACCTAGTGGTCCATCTAGGACATATGCTTTCTTGGCAGCTATGAGGATGATCCTCAGGTTCCGGACCCAGTCCGTATAGTTGCTGCCATCATCTTTCAGCTTGGTTTTCTCTAGGAATGCGTTGAAGTTCATGTTGACATGAGCGTTGGCCATTTGATCTACAAGACATATTTGCAAAGGTTTTAGACTAAAGTTCATGATAATTAAGTTCATCTAATCAAATTATTTAATGAACTCCCACTCAGATTAGACATCCCTCTAGTCATCTAAGTGTTACACGATCCGACTCGACTAGGCCGTGTCCGATCATCACGTGAGACGGACTAGTCATCATCGGTGAACATCTCCATGTTGATCGTATCTTCCATACGACTCATGTTTGACCTTTTGGTCTCTATGTTCCGAGGCCATGTTTGTACATGCTAGGCTCGTCAAGTTAACCCTAAGTGTTTTTGCATGTGTAAAACTGTCTTACACCCGTTGTATGTGAACGTAAGAATCTATCACACCCGATCATCACGTGGTGCTTTGAGACGACGAACTTTAGCAATGGCGCACAGTTAGGGGAGAACACTTTCTTGAAATTGTTATAAGGGATCATCTTATTTACTACCGTCGTTCTAAGTAAACAAGATGCATAAACATAATAAACATCACATGCAATTATATAGTAGTAACATGATATGGCCAATATCATATAGCTCCTTTGATCTCCATTTTCGGGGCTCCATGATCATCTTCGTCACCGGCATGACACCATGATCTCCATCATCATGATCTCCATCATCGTGTCTCCATGAAGTTGCTCGCCAACTATTACTTCTACTACTATGGCTAACGGTTTAGCAATAAAGTAAAGTAATTACATGGCGTTAAATCATTGACACTCAGGTCATACAATAATTAAGACAACTCCTATGGCTCCTGCCGGTTGTCATACTCATCGACATGCAAGTCGTGATTCCTATTACAAGAACATGATCTCATACAGCACAATATATCATTCATCATTCATCACAACTTTTGGCCATATCACATCACAAGACACTTGCTGCAAAAACAAGTTAGACGTCCTCTAATTGTTGTTGCAAGTTTTACGTGGCTTCTATAGGTGATCTAGCAAGAACGTTTTCTTACCTACGTTAAAGCCACAACGTGATTTGTCAACTTCTATTTACCCTTCATAAGGACCCTTTTCATCGAATCTGCTCCAACTAAAGTGGGAGAGACAGACACCCGCTAGCCACCTTATGCAACTAGTGCATGTCAGTCGGTGGAACCTGTCTCACGTAAGCGTATGTGTAAGGTCGGTCCGGGCCGCTTCATCCCACAATACCACTGAAACAAGATAAGACTAGTAGCGGCAAGAAAGTTGACAACATCTACGCCCACAACAAAATTGTGTTCTACTCGTGCAAAAGAGAACTACGCATAGACCTAGCTCATGATGCCACTGTTGGGGAACGTTGCAGAAAATTAAAAACTTTCCTACGGTTTCACCAAGATCCATCTATGAGTTCATCTAAGCAACGATTGATAGGAGTGCATCTACATACCCTTGTAGATCGCGAGCTAAAGCGTTCAAGAGAACGAGGATGATGGAGTCGTACTCGCCGTGATCCAAATCATCGATGACTAAGTGTTGAACGGACAGCACCTCCACGTTCAACACACGTACGGAGCGGATGACGTCTCCTCCTTCTTGATCCAGCAAGGGGGAAGGAGAGGTTGAGGAAGAAGGCTCCAGCAGAAGCACGACGGTTGGTGGTGGTGGAGATGCAGCACTCCGGCAGGGCTTCGCCAAGCAACCGCGGGAGGAGGAAGAGGTGTAGCAGGGGGAGGGAGGCGCCAAGACTCAGGGGGTGCGGCTGCCCTCCCTCCCCTCCTCCTTTATATAGGCCCCAAGGAAGGGCGCCGGCCCTGGAGATGGGAATCTCCCAAGGGGCGGCGGCCAGGGGGGTGGAGTGCCCCCCCAAGGCAAGTGGTGCGCCCCCCCCCCACCCTAGGGTTTCCAACCCTAGGCGCAGGGGGGCCAAGGGGGGGCACACCAGCCCACTAGGGGCTGGTTCCCCTCCCACTTCAGCCCACGGGGCCCTCCGGGATAGGTGGCCCCACCCGGTGGACCCCCGGGACCCTTCCGGTGGTCCCGGTACAATACCGGGTGACCCCGAAACTTTCCCGATGGCCGAAACAGCACTTCCTATATATAAATCTTCACCTCCGGACTATCCCGGAACTCCTCGTGACGTCCGGGATCTCATTCGGGACTCCGAACAACATTCGGTAATCACATACAAGTCTTCCTAATAACCCTAGCGTCACCGAACCTTAAGTGTGTAGACCCTACGGGTTCGGGAATCATGCAGACATGACCGAGACTGCTCTCCGGCCAATAACCAACAGCGGGATCTGGATACCCATGTTGGCTCCCACATGTTCCACGATGATTTCATCGGATGAACCACGATGTCGAGGATTCGATCAACCCCGTATACAATTCCCTTTGTCAATCGGTACGTTACTTGCCCGAGACTCGATCGTCGGCATCCCAATACCTCGTTCAGTCTCGTTACCGGCAAGTCACTTTACTCGTACCGTAATGCATGATCCCGTGATCAAACACTTGGTCACTTTGAGCTCATTATGATGATGCATTACCGAGTGGGCCCAGAGATACCTCTCCGTCATATGGAGTGACAAATCCCAGTCTCGATCCATGTCAACCCAACAGACACTTTCGGAGATACCTGTAGTGCACCTTTATAGTCACCCAGTTACGTTGTGACATTTGGTACACCCAAAGCACTCCTACGGTATCCGGGAGTTACACGATCTCATGGTCTAAGGAAAAGATACTTGACATTGGAAAAGCTCTAGCAAATGAACTACACGATCTTGTGCTATGCTTAGGATTGGGTCTTGTCGATCACATCATTCTCCTAATGATGTGATCCTGTTATCAACGACATCTGATGTCCATAGTCAGGAAACCATAGCTATCTGTTGATCAACAAGCTAGTCAACTAGAGGCTTACTAGGGACATATTATGGTCTATGTATTCACACGTGTATTACGATTTCCGGATAATACAGTTATAGCATGAATAAAGACAATTATCATAAATAAGGAAATATAATAATAATCCTTTTATTATTGCCTCTAGGGCATACTTCCAACATTGGGATCATGCATGAATTTTTCATAATACCTTTTTTGTGTGAAACGAGAGGATCATCAGCCAGGCTGTCGCTGCATGTTTGCATGTTTGTTTCAACTTTTTCATATGCATGTATGCATTTTTTTACGTGGAAATTGAAGGAAAAAGATTGAGCTTTGGTAACCCTATTCAATTTTTAATTACTCTACCCCTTTGTTATGGTGGTAGAAGCTTTGACTCATACATTCGATGCCAACCTTAGAAGGAGTTTACTTGTTCAAAATATAGTTCACTTGTTACTCCTATATTCACTCATATTCAAAATTAATTCCCTTTTGTTCAAATGGAGTTCCCTTGTTCAATATATAGTTCACTCATTTTTAAGCTTAGTTTACTTGTTTACATATAGTTCACTCAAATTCAAATTTAGTTCACTCAATTTTCAAAATATTTCAATCAATTTCACTCACAATCAAATTTAGTTCACTCCATTTTTAAAATTAGATCACTCTTTTTTCTTAAATAGTAAATTCAAAGATACTTACTTGAATACAAATTTAGTTCACTTGTTAAATATAGTTCACTCCAATTCATTCAATTTCAAATATGGTTCAATAAATTTCAAATTTTAGTTCACACTATATTTCAAATTTAGTTCATTGAAAATATAGTTCACTCAACTTTTTCAATTTAGTTCACTTGTTCAAAAATAGTTCACTCAATTTTAGTTCACTTGTTCAAATATAGTTCATTCAAATTCAAATGTAATTCACTCAATTTCAATCAATTTCAAATTCTAGTTCACTCTATTTTAAATTTTATTCACTCAATTGCAATTTAGTTCACGTTATTCAAAATTGTTTCGCTTACTTCAAATATTTTTTCACTCAATTTCAAATTAAGTTTACAGCATTTTACGAAATTAGTGTAGTCCAATTTCAAATTTAGCCCACTCTATTTTTTTCAAATTTTGTCCATTCAAAATATAGTTCACTCAAATTCCATCTTAATTGACTTATTCCAATTTAGTTCACTTCTTCAAATATATTTTAAATATTAAATATAGTTCAAATTTAATTCACTCTATTTAATAATCAATCAATAGTTTGAATTTTTGTAAAAAATCTGCAAAATTCAAAAATAATTTTAAAAAACTTGGATTCCAAAAAAAATCATATTTTTGCAGTAAAAAGTTCACATGTAAGGAAAAAAGTTCAAAATTTTGAAATAGTTCATGGAAATCGAAAAAAGTTCACAGAGTTTTGGAAAAAAATAAAGCATGTTTGAAATAATTTCATCGATTTTCAAAAAAAATCAAGGATTTGAAAAAAAAAATCATCGATTTCGAAGAGAAAATTCATGATTTTGAAAAAAGTTCACGCATTTAAGAAAAGGACAAAAAAGGACAAAAGGTCATAGATTTGAAAAACAGATTTTGAATTTGAAGAAAAACAAATGGACTTCAAAAAACTTCGTGATTTCAAAAACTGAACTTTTGAACTATCTCATGTAAGAAAATTTGATCTTTCTATATATTCCTTTTCTGAAAGATAGTGTTCTAAGTTCTTCTTTTGCAACAAACAGTTTATAACCTGGAGAGATCGAAACAGTTGATTGATTCTCCTTACAGACCAGCAAAATTCGACAAACAGTCGATCGATGCAGTTCCTGATCGAAAAACACATCGAAACAGTCGAACAAGAAACAGCACAAGAACATGCACTCTGGGCACCAGTTCTCCTAACCGGCGCCGTAGGAGCACCCGTCACACTGTCGCATGCATGACACGTCAGCCGACAAGTCTCAAACGACTGAGACCTAGACAGACCCAATGGTTTTGCATTGACGAACATATATCTTTCTTAGCACCTATTGATGAACTAGTTTTGCATTGGCTTTGTAATGCAAGCAGGTCTCTTGTCTCAATCATCCATGGCGCTCAGTAGAGGAGTTAGCATTGATTCGGTGCACGGGGTGGTAGCGACCCGAATCGCGTCGGGGGGCAAGCTCGGCTTCTCCACCAATATTTTTCGAGGAATCTTCTCCACCGTAATGGTGGCAGGGGGTAGGCTCAGCTTCTCCGCCATTATAACGGCGAGGCGGCACCGAACGGTGAGGCGATCGTCCATGGCCGACGTGCTTGGCTCCAGCCTGCATCTATATAAGTACATTTTGTTGGCATAGTTGAAGGTGTGAGTCATCTTTTCGGACTCAAAATTGACCACCCCCTCGAGCTCAAAACTGAACTCCGCCGTTGTCGGCGTCGTGCCATTACTCACGCGTACAAGGCCAATTAGCCCATTGCCATTGGGGCAGAATTGGAAGTACCATCTGCACCCTGCCACAGCGAAGTGGGTGGAGTAGGTGCACTCCCCTCCCCGGAGCGCGGCCTTGAGCTTGGAGAAGCTGCCGATGGTGATCATGTTGGATCCGGCCATGGCGACCTGCGGCTCCAAGACCGCGAGCTCGTCAGATTTGCAGAAGGGGCGCCACCACTTTGTAGACTGCTGCTTCGTCAGAGTGCACCTGACGGTGAAGCTGTCGTCGTGGACGCACGACGATGCCTCCAGCACCCTCCTGGGCAGGAAGAGATTCAAGAACCTCGAGGATTCAAGCATCCCGCTGCTCTCCCGGTGGAAGACGGTGTTCTCGCCGGCCTCGTCAAGGACTTCCATGGAGATGTCGATGCCTTGGAGCACCAAGTCTGGTTTGTACCTGAATCGGGAGTGGAGGTCGACCGAGACGTGGAGGCCGTCCGCTAGGCCCTCGTTGAACCCCGTCGGCTTCACTGTGACCTCCCACAAGATATCACCGAAGGAGAATATGCGGACAGTCTCCGGGCGAGGCAGAGGCACCCGCACCAGGTTGGAGTAGCCGGAGATGTTCACGTGGAGCGGCATCTCGTCCGCCGGCGACAAGTGGCTGGCGGCGGCGCCCATTGACCGGGAGATCGACGACGAGAGATCCAACAAGCTCTCCGACGAGTAGGTAGGTAGGTATGTTACCCGTATGTGTTATGTATGTCCACGTGCCTGTGTATATGTAGCGTGTAGGGATCGATCCCCGATCGAGTCCGGCCGGACTCTGGAGTCCTCTTCTAAAAACAAGTCCGAGTACCTTCCATCGATACACAACCAATCCTCGCTTGGAAGTTGGTTTCCTATCGTATTCGTAGCTAGTCCAAGATCACGTCCTTGTGCACCCCTCGCCATTTTGTTTAGCCACGCAAAGAAGATGGGGTCGACTATAGTGAGTAATTCTTTGATTTGGGTCAGTTGTGACTTCTAATCCTGCAGGTGTGGCAAGCCATACCGACAGCGTTTAGATCTGTGTATTCCTCCTCATACCTGAACCGCTAATTTGTACTAGTATCATATAGGTATGAAATAGAAGATGAGAAATACTCCCTCCGTCCCATAATATAAGAGCGTTTAGATGAGACTAGGCAAGACCGCAACGAAAGATTAAGGTAGAGGAGCTGCGAGGTGCAACTGCATAACTGATGGGAACTGGTCTCCTTCATGCAAGCACAACAGAGATTCACAAGTCAGCATTTAACTGCTTAAATTGATTGCTTTCTTTCCCGTGTGCTAAATCAGGAGAGGAATAAGATGATTTGGGTCAGTTGTGACTTCTAATCCTGCAGGTGTGGCAAGCCATACCGACAGCGTTTAGATCTGTGTATTCCTCCTCATACCTGAACCGCTAATTTGTACTAGTATCATATAGGTATGAAATAGAAGATGAGAAATACTCCCTCCGTCCCATAATATAAGAGCGTTTAGATGAGACTAGGCAAGACCGCAACGAAAGATTAAGGTAGAGGAGCTGCGAGGTGCAACTGCATAACTGATGGGAACTGGTCTCCTTCATGCAAGCACAACAGAGATTCACAAGTCAGCATTTAACTGCTTAAATTGATTGCTTTCTTTCCCGTGTGCTAAATCAGGAGAGGAATAAGATGAGATGGCCAACCCAGGAGGCGAACCCCAGCCTCTTACTCCAATTAAGGTGTGTCCAACTGACAAATTGAAGATACGAGTATTCAAACAAACATATCAGGTACGCCGACGTCTGATCGCATATCAGAACTGCCTTTCACGCTTTTTCTGTTCCATACACTTACAGTACCAGATCGATCAGTGTGCAAACATTGGCCCTCTCCCGCCCAGGCACTCTGCTCGACAGTAAAAATAATTCAGGGCGTCGAAGGCCCGTCAGGCAGCTTTGTCTTCCTCTTCCTTCCAAGAATGGACGCCTTCTGCAGCCTCGCACCCCCGACACGCCACTTCCTGAAGGCGGACATAGATTCCCTAGCAGATTCGAACACTTCACGGCGAAAAGAACCAAAGTTAACCCGACTTGGAGTGGTTGATATGGTACCGGAAAACAAACAGGGGAATGAGTAGATGCACGAGGGAGATGTTTGTACCTTGAGCTTCTTCTTTTGTAAGGCGTGTTGCGAACTTGGGCACTGTCATCGTCGAAGAGCTGTGTGCCTTGCTTAGTATCTCCTTGTACCTACTGGTGAACGCGTAGCGCAAGAACTGGCCAATGCTCTTGTCACCCACCCTGTTGATGCAGCCATGCAAACTTCATAAATCGGTGAGCAAAATAATTTAGTCTGGCCATTATAGTAGGGAAGTAATAACTCAAGCGTGGGGTTAAAGATCGAACTCCCCCTCTATTACACCACTTATTACCTTTCAAAGTTTTGTGCTAGACACATAGTCTAGTCCATACAAATTAATGGGATTGGGAACAGACAAAAGGGAGAAATGGTGTACAGTTACCTCAAATAGTAGAATGATATGCATTTAGAAACAAACTTTGAAGGCTACAGTGCAATGTATTAAGAGGGGGGGGGG
>NC_041385.1:587612242-587627643 GCF_002162155.2 Triticum dicoccoides
GGGGGGGGGGTATATAAGATGCCCAGACATCACTACATAACAACTTTTTGACGCGTTCTACATAATAACTTCATGGGATCCCTAGCTCATTGTACGAACTACAAAGGCAACACCTAACAATATTTCACAGAACTGACAAAATTGGAACAGCAGTGACGACTCCCTCCTGCAGGGGGGTCTTTCAAACTGAATGTGGACAGTAACCAGATGGGTTGGG
The DNA here is from genome assembly GCF_002162155.2 of Triticum dicoccoides. Lineage (NCBI taxonomy): Eukaryota > Viridiplantae > Streptophyta > Magnoliopsida > Poales > Poaceae > Triticum > Triticum dicoccoides. Next base: position 587,612,460 of record NC_041385.1, read on the forward strand.
TGACTTGGGTCAATTTTATCACCTGCATATAGAAGGTGAGCAATTCAGAGCCTTTCCTGGTCTGCTTACAGGGAAATTCAGAGCTCTAAACTGACCACAAAAGAATGTGCCACACAATGCATGTCATGAAATGACAGGTTGGCACTGTGATTGACATAGATCATATCTAATCTGAGAATAGTTACACCGTTTCAAACTAATCACCTGAACCATCAGGAGAAACTCAAACCCCAATTAGGATCACTCAGAGTATAACCACTGCACTGTCAAGTGGCACCTCTATATGTTCACCCAGTTTCTCACAACATGTGCTATAGCCTACAGGCGGCTAGCCGGCTACGAAACATTCAATTATTTGTGTTCTAGTGCACACTAAAGTTGAAAGCAAACCACCATTGAGATCTATATCTGGGTCCTTGAAAACTTCAAGATTACGATGATTACAGTCAGCTCGTGTCCTAATGGTAGAAACTAGGGTTCTACCGGGTCTAGGCCGGAGGTTGTAGGCGAAGGAGGGAGCTGGTCGTGGGCGAACTCACGGCCGCCGGCGGCTGGGCGCCGTCGTGCGCGAGGAGGCGGCGGCTGAGAGGGAGATGGCGCAGGGAAGGAAGCGGCTAGGGTTAGGTCTCCCGGCTCCCTAAGGAAGCCGAGCAAATATGATTGCTTCTTTGCTTGATTAGATTGATACATCTCCTCTCCTTATAAAGAGAGGTTTACTTGACTCCCAAGCCCCTAATAACGATAATTGGGCTAAGCCCCTAATAACGATAAGATAGACTAGGCCACAACTAACTGGGCTAAGCCCCTAACATGCCGGTCATAACATTTCTCCCCGCCTGCACAAACAGCTCGTCCTCGAGCTGGAAGGCGGGAAAGCGCTTGCCGAACTCCTTGAGGTGATCAACCGTCGCCAAACACCTCCGCGACAGCTGGGGCGGGCAGGTCGACGAGCCCGGCTGCGGCGGCGTCCTCCTCAATGTAGTCCGCAGCCTCCAGGTAGAAGAGTCGCGGATAGACGTGGCCGGGCGCGTAGGGCTCGTCGCAGTTGAAGCACAACCCTTGGCAGCGACGCTCGAGTTGGTCGGCCGGTGTGAGCCGGCGGAACAGGCGCGCTGCGGTCGCAGCGAGGGGTGCCGCGGACGCCTGAACAGGACGACCCTGCGCTGGAACGTCTGGCCAGGGTGGCGGCCCAGCGGCCGGGGCGGTGACGCCTACTGGATGGCCACCGCGCGGCGCTCGAACGCGTGGGCGTAGTACATGGCCGTCTGGAGGTCCTGGGGTCCCCGCAGCTCCACGTCCACGCGGATATGATCCGGCAGACCCGCCGACGAAGAGGTCAGCCCGCTGGCGAGCCGTCACGCCGGGTGCGTGGCACGCCAGGGCCTGAAAGCGGCCGGTGAAGTCCTGCACCGTAGAGGTGAAGGGAAGACGGCCCAACTCTGCCAGCCGGCTCCGGCGTATCGGCCCTGAAGCGAAGGAGGCAGAGCTCGCGAAAACGCTCCCATGGAGGCATGCCACCCTCGTCCTGCTCGAGAGCGTAATACCAAGTCTGTGCGGCGCCTCGGAGGTGATAGGAAGCGAGCCAGGTGCGGTCCGACGCGACCGTACATTGCCCCCGGAAGAACTGGTCACACTGATTAAGCCAGTTGAGGGGGTCCTCGGTGCCGCCGTAGGTGGCGAAGTGCGGCGCCATCTGGGTATGGCCGCCGTGGGGGTATGGCGCCGTCTCGGTATGACCGCCGCGGGGGTACGGCTCGGCGGTGCGGAGCAGCGGCGCTGGGTCGATGATCACAGGGGGGCCCCCGTGGAACTGCGTCGCGTCGAGGCCAATGTAGGGACCCGCGGCACTGGAGGACCCGCCGTACTGCGCCTGCTGTGACGGCACATGCGGCAGCCCCGAGGCCATCGTGTAGACCGGCTGAGACAACGACTCGGTCAACCAAGCCGGTAGCGGGGACGGCGAGGACGGGAACCAGACTTGGTGGAGCGGAACTCCCCACCAGCGCGATCGATGCGGGGCCGGAGCTGACCGGCGGTGGCTGCTGCAACTGCAGCGGCTGCTGCGGTGTTGCGTCGGGCAGCGATTACTGCGGCGAAGCGCCGGGCGCGGCGGAGGCTGCCAGGAGCGGCGGCTGCCACTGCAGCCAGGGCTGGGCGGTGGTGGCGAGGGATGGCAGCCGCAGCGGCTGCTGCAGTGGCCCGGCGAGCGCGGCGAAGGCCGCCTGGTGCGGCGGCTGCCACGACAGCCACAGCGTCGCGGAGGCGGCGGTGGGCGCTGGAGGCAGCGTCCCAGCGAACACCGCGGAGGCCCCTGGATGCGGCGAGTACCACGGTAGGGCCGGCGGCCTAGTGGCGGCGGTCGGCGGCGGCCCGTAGGGGCTAGTCAGGTACAGCCGGATTTCCTGGACGGCTGTGACGAGGTCGTTGAGGACCCCGGTGATCTCCTCCAGGGTGTAGGCGGCGGCCGGTGGTGCGGTGGAAGGCGCCAGCATCTGGACGGTGGCGGCGCCGGAGGATGCGACCAGCGGCGCGGTAGAGATTGGCAGTGGCGCAGTGGTGCCGGTCAGCAGCGAAAGCGACGGGGTGGGCGGCGGCGAAGACATGATCGGAACTGAGCTACCTGATACCAAACTGGTAGAAACTAGGGTTCTACCGGGTCTAGGCCGGAGGTTGTAGGGGAAGGAGGGAGCTGGTCATGGGCGAACTCGCGGCCGCCGGCGGCTGGGCGCCGTCGTGCGCGAGGAGGCGGCGGCTGAGAGGGAGATGGCGCAAGGAAGGAGGCGGCTAGGGTTAGGTCTCCCGGCTCCCTAAGGAAGCCGAGCAAATATGATTGCTTCTTTGCTTGATTAGATTGATACATCTCCTCTCCTTATATAGAGAGGTTTACTTGACTCCCAAGCCCCTAATAACGATAATTGGGCTAAGCCCCTAATAAGCCACAACTAACTGGGCTAAGCCCCTAACATGCCGGTCATAACACCTAATTAAGTACATCGTCCAGAGTATGCCTTTGAAAAGGGACAAACCTCAAATAACCACAACTTGTTTATTTGGGAAAACTTAGTTACACCGTCGCAATGCAGCAAAACTATCCTAACGCTGGTGGCCAGTGAATTTTTTCAGCTGAGGCAGGGGGTCCAATGGTCCTACGTATTGAAGGTGCCTCGGGAGTGAGCAATGCAGTAGAAGCACCTGAGTGTGGCTCCTTTTAGCTGCAATATTTTGAACTGGTTCATGTTCTGTTCTAGTGTTTTTCTGGTGACCTGATTGTAAGTAGTTTCTGTGCTGGGAGCTGTGTTTCCAAGTTGAACCATTGCATCTTAGTCCTTGCAATAGATGTGCTACCTTACTGTGGTTGCATGGCTGGTTTTGGCCATGGCCGTCTTGTGTGACTCATTCGGGTGATGTATTTTCAATTTCATTTCTGAAATTGGGGGACTGGAGCTCTTGAATAAAAAAAAGACTTAGTTATGGTGTACTCTGTTTGTATCATCATATGCACAGAATCAACGCATGTCCAGAGCACAAATTGACCTGGTGGCATCAGAGGTTATTTGTCACGTGTATGATTAAATTTCCTGGAATGATGATTTGATCTTGGCAACAATGGTAGAATCAGCAAGGAATATATTTGATCATTTCAAAGCGACCATATACTGCCTTATTTGGAATAAAATGAAAGAACAAGAAGAACAATCAATCACATTTCAAGAAGGTGCAGTTTATTTGAATCTTGTTAGAAGCAAAACTACGAAGCTAAAGCAAAAAGGCATGTCTCCCTATGACTTATTAAATCATTTGTTGGAGCAGACAAAGGGGAGCTTGCTGCCAAGTGCCAAATTGGAACAAGAGAACATGCTCAGACCATGAGGCTGGAAGTTATAATCATTTGGATTAAACACCAATTTGAACATAGTTTGGTTAAATTGAGATGGGAGATAACATTGTGCGTGTGGTTAAAAGCATGTGTTAGTCTGAGCCCTCAGTAAAGAAAACCATATGATTGCATTTCTGTTCGCAGGCAGTCAACTTACCTATGCACAATTCACATTATTAACTGCATCTTTTCCCCAAGATTACAGCTACTTGAACTTACAGAAGTTCCTCCTATTTTAACTTAATATGCGACTGCAATTATCTTTTTTATGGGAATGTAAGCATTTAAATTTTTACAAAATCAGAATACATGTAGAAAGGATAATGCATTGTAGTGTTGTATGCCTACACAATTACCCGGTTATTGTAACTGAGAATATAACATGTCTAAGGCTCATGAAAGTTCTGCAAAGCAGTGGAGTGGGTAATCTATTTCTAACAAAGATCGTATAGAAACATTTTAATGAGAATTTGCGAATTTAAGATTGCACAGAGAAAGGTAAAGGGATAGAAAAAAATGGAAATAAAATAGAATGTGTAACTGAGGTCGTTCAGAACTTACAGAGGAACAATCTTGCATCCAAGCTCATAAAAGTAAGGGCGCCGAACCCTCAAATCAACACAGGCTGCATCAGCTTGGATCTCCTTCCGAGTTCTGCATGCCAATTACGTCACACAAGCCACAAAACTCAACCAATGGGTATTTCATTCAGTTAAAAAGGGTATTTTACTGAAAGCATCATTAAGTTGACAAGTGGAACTTCCATGTAAATTTGTTGAAATGAGAACAACCATACTACTGCATCCAGTATATATTGGTGACCCTCTCAAGACTTTCTACAAATACAAAAAAATAGATTACGAAGAAACCTACTTCCTTCTTTTAGAAGAAGAAACCTACTTCTGGGTGAAGCAAGGAGGTACATTTATTGACACCGCTTGTTCCAGAGACAGCATTCCATGCGCAAGCCAAAATGGAAGGTCTAATTTAGCACCCTTTTCAACCTGAACATAAAGAATATAAGCGATTAAGCATTGGAACCAGATAATATGCCATTTCATTGTCCATAGTAGCAAGAAAAGGTGCTAAAAAACCAAAGCATCTAACTCCAAGTTGGTGTTCGCTAACAAATATGGCAGAGGAAGAATTGGCAGCAGTTGCCCATCAGCAGGTTTAACATAGCAGTTAAACATAAATACACAAATATCATTGGACAGATGCTTACACTTAGCGTAAAAAAAATGCTTACACTGTTTCTCTCGGCGCCAGGATCTAGCAGACCAATGCCATTTGCAGTTACTTGGAAAACAACCGAAATAAGCTGCGATTACAGTAGGGTATTCATGCCATCTGCACAAGCATAAATGAAGCAAAGGATAACGCGAGCACGGTCACCTCCTCCTCCATGAGGATGTCGGCAACGTCGTAGTAACAAGGCATTTCGCCCAAGTAGGAAAGATCACTGTTTCTTATTCTCAACCCTGCATGAACAATTTGCAGTATGTCGATGAGAGAAAGTCCAACTCACTCACCAAATTTGGCCTCCTATATCCTCATGTGTAGTAGTAATATTCTAAGGCTCCATTTGGATGTTGATGTTGATATTGAGGGCCATGGAATTGAATTGGTCCCAACATCAAACCTCGCAGACATTGATATTGAAATTGAACCTGAATAATGTTGTTTGGATGTGTTCAAGAATAGACACTTGGAATTCACATGAGAGACTCAATTCTGAATATTATTTGGATGATCATTGTCCAAAATGGAATTGCTCATTTGTAATAGGATGAACATTGTACTTTGAATATAGGGAAACGCTCTTATATTTCTCTACAGAGGGAGTAATGTTTAAAACTAACTTGTGTGCAACATGTGAATATCTGTGGAAGGTTATATGTCAAGAATACAACAGCAGCACTTGTACAGAAATAACAGCACATACACAGCAGCGCTTACACAAGAGCAGCCGCCATGGGGTGACGGCCATGGGGGCGAGGGGAAAAGGCTCGGTCTCCATGGGGTCCCGGCGGTGGTGGGTGACGCGGCGGTCGCCATGAGTGGCAGGAGGCAGCGGCCGGCATGGACTGCTGGCCGTGGTGGCCGAGCCGCATCCGACATGGAGGACGCCGTCGTGAGGGGCAGATGGGCCGACGCGTAACGCCGCAGAGAGAAAGGAGGGGGGTGGGCGGGGAGATAAGAGGAGGATGAGGGCTGACCTGCGGCGTCGAGGCCTGCTGTGCTTCCCAGCGCCGCTCCTCGTGTCCTCCCGCGCGCGCTTCGCTTCTGATTTTCGGGGAGCGCGGGCGAAGCAGCAGCACTATCAGAGCATCTACAGGGAAATACTACCTCTTGGAGTCTTGGTTCCTACAGCTTATATGGGGAAAAATATTTAATAATTACAAAAAAAAGTCAAAATAGTTCAGAAGTTTTTTACAATAAACTTAATTTTCTTTTGCACTAGTATATAAATTTTCATGGAAAATAAGCCCAGAGTTGACTTCAAGGCAAAAAACAGAATTTATTTATTTAATGGCAGTACAACGAACACAAGAAATAATGAAAACCACCTAATGACAACTACAAGCACTGAAGCGAGTTGAAATTTATTTGCTATTATAGGGTCATTATTCAAACTATTTTGACCAAAAATTCGTATCTTTTTAAAAACAGTCAAGGTTTTTTTTTTACTTTTTCACAAGTATTATCTCCATCTCAAAATTCTTATCTAAGACAAGAATTTCGAGACGGAGGCGGTACAATGGAAGGTCAGGTTTATTTAAAAATATTTTCAGACACAGAACATCCACGCATCTATTTCCAGCCCACATCGAAGAACCATCAGTAGTCACACAGCTAACAGCAGAGCAATTGCAAACACCTCTGTTCCAGATGATTTCGGCAAAACAGCAGGCGCGGAAATCAAACGTGGAGCCAAGACGCTACACAGCAATGCTCAAGCAGTGCAAATGCTTACAGCATACATATAGATAAGATCCGCTGCTCCGTAATCCAGCATTCACCAAGTTTCAGGACATAATAATAAAAGGAAGGATCCAAATGAAGGTCTCATGCAGAACAAAAGGGAAACTAATGGCTGGGTAACCCTTAACCCTACAGAGCTCTAGAGATCATCATGGTCAGATTCATTGCTGCCAGTGCCAAACCCACGCTCCTCAAAAGTCATCAGGATCATACTCGTCACCGCTAGGATCATCAGGGTCACTCTGTTCGTCGGAGTCATCATCTTCCCAGTCTGGATTTTTCTTCGCCCTCTTCTGCTTCGGGCGTTCCTCTTCGGCGCGTGCGTTCTCAGCGAAGGCCCTCTTTTTGATATCTTCGTAGGAAGTTACACTTATCTTGTCCGAACTGATACCATTCGTTACCAGAACATCCACCAGCTTGTCAATTCCATCGTCACCCTCTGAATACTGTATGATGACACTTTTAAGGAATGGACACTGGAAGGTCATTCCATCAGTAGGCATGCCTTCTGTTTCTGCTGCTTCGTCGAGCTAGAGACAAACAGGAAGAGAGGAAACAAAAAAGGTCCTACATGTTAGCGAACCTTTTTAAGAAAATCAATTCAATAATATTACGTGCAGCGTACCTGTTTATGCATCAGAGTGAGCTCTTCTAGTCTTGGTGAAAGCTGGAGGAAGCGAAGCAAAACATAGAAGTCCTTGGTCAAGTGCCATTTGCCAATTTCAAGAGTTACAAGGTTCTCAAACACTGAACATGTAGGCAGCTCATTTTCCAACATAACCTTGATTAAGTGAGTAGGCAAGCGAGTTATGACTATTCCGAAGCAGAAACAAGCATGATAATGTATAATAATTGAACAAAAATGGGAAAAGACCAAATGACCATTGCCACACAAGACATCATGAAAATGTAGCACTACCACTACAAGACTTTCGCACCACAGTTGACAACTAATGTTGAAAGCTATAAGAAGCCAGCAGACAAAATGTCTCACTATGAAAACAAACAAATGAAACATTGCCCAATGTTTCTACAATAGCTGCACCTTGAACTTATCAAACACAATCTCTAAAGTTCATGTTTTTTCTGCCATTTGCTTACGCACAGCAAATCAGTAAGTGCTTAAAATATCATTATCAAACAGAATGACGTTGATATCTTAGCTTTCATATTCTGAATGTTTCCTTCATATCTGATGCACTTTTACTAAAATTGAAAGTTTGCTCTGTTCTAGTGTAAACGACTGGTAGAAGAAAAGTAAATCACAAAAACAGATCAGTATAGAAAAATATTATGAATCCAACAGTTGTTTGTTAGAACTTAGACCAACATGAATTATCAGAACTAGTTCAGCATTAATGGATAAACTCATGGTCTCGTATATATTGCTTTGCACATTCACATCCATTTCAGCAGCAAAAAATTTGAAAAGGGTACACACGCAAAATTAAGCCTACCACGCTAGAATTAAACTTCAATAAACATAACTTGCGAAGAACCTCCTAGAAAGGAAACAGAGAACTTCTGATTTCAAATACACCTCAGTAAATGACCATGACTGCGCACCGGCAATGTAAAGGCAACCAACATTCAATCATCACCAATCTCAACAAACATAACACATGAAGAGCCTTTAAGAAAGAAAACTAAAAGCTATTGATCTCAAATAGACAAATACGCCTTGAAATAGGGCAAAATCCATTGCTGCACTTTGAAAATGTAAGGGCACCAATATTCAATCCATCAGGATAGGAAAATTAAGCAATACATGTGATACACAAGTTTATCTTGCAGGCATTTCCCCATATATATATCTTAATATCTTCAGAACATCATCAGCAAAAAAGTCAAATAACCAATATTGAGAACTTACAGGAGGTAAATTAAGCAAAGCATGAAAAAAAATGTACATTGACAAATTAGTCAATCGCATTATATTTGCCTTTTAGTTGCAGCAGAAGTGTTTAACTTTTAAGTAAAACCACTTTATTGACTTCCATTTTGCTTTCTGGAAATATGGCAATACACGCTGACATGCTACTATCAACTACAAGCAACAGCAACCACGCGCCACAGCTCTAGATACAGAGCAGAGAGCATATAGTTTTATTAATCCCTTTTCGATATAGAATTCATGACAAAAGAGAATTCATATTTTCGCAAGAAAACAAAGTACTCCCTCTGGAAAGATTTATAAGACGTTGAGGGATTTTCAGACACAGCCGACAAAAGTGCAAATAGACCATTATGCCCTTATTTTGAATTTCGAACCAGTCGTCTTCTTCCTCGCGTCGTCCCCGTATCCACGCCCCCAGCCTTGCCGTCGCCGTCGCCTGGCTGTGTCCAGGAGCTGGTCCCCGTCGCCTGGCTGTGTCCAGGAGCTGGTCCCCGTCGTCACCCGCTCGTCCCCGTCGCCTGGCTGCGCCCAGCCTTGTCGCCGCCGGGCCCCTCCACGCGCCCAGCCTGGCCGTTGCCGTGCCCTGGTCCTCCTCCTCGCGCCCAGCCTTGCCGTCGCCGCGCCCAGGCCCTCCTCCTCGCGCGCCCAGGTCCTCCTCGCGCCCTGGCCCTCCTGCTCGCGCGCCCAGGTCCTCCTCCTCGCGCCCTAGCCCTCCTCCTCGCGCCCAGGTGCTCCTCGCCCAGGTACTCCTCGCGTCGCCCAGAGCAAGGAGAAGCAATACATTAGCAAGATACGAGATCAAAATCAATTCCACTATAGTGGAGTACAAGATCCATGTGCTTGACAGTGGAGTATAAGATCAAGAGGAGTAGCTTCGAGAGCAGCAATAAATCACAGTAGCAATAATTTCTCATCATAGCACAACACCAGATCAGGAGATCTTCAAATTACTCCAGATCAAGGAATCAGGTGTGCTCCAGATCAAGATCAAGAGTACAGGAGTAGGACAACAAAAGAGATCTTCAAATTACTCCACATCAAGAGATCGATAGCTCAGGATTAGGACAACAAAAGCATTAAGAGCATCATTAACACAACAGCTGATCAAGAGGAGCAGTTGATCAAGAGGACCAGCAACAACAACAGCATTATCAGCAGTATCAATAGCAGGCGGCATTATTAGCAGCATTATCAGCAAGAGCAGCACCAGCACAACAACAGTAGCAAGTGGAGCAACAGCACAGGATCAGTAGCAAGAGGAGAAGCAGTATCACATCAACAGTACCGGAACATAGCAGCAGCAGCACAAAATGCTCCCAGACCTGAACTGCTCACCACCTTCAGGAGAAGAAGAAGCTGATGTGAATATGGTCCAAGAAGAAGAAGTAGCAGATGTCCAAGAAGAAACATTAAATGTCCAAGAAAAAGCAACAGGTACTACATACACATACTCCTTGTATAGAAGTACATCTGCTTTTAGTTGTGCACCGGATGTTGGCATATGCATAGGCATCCTACTCCTAGTGCTTTAATAGCAATTCCTTTGCTTGTTGTTAACAAGATTTGGTGTTTTTGAGTATGCACTAGCCGATGCTATACAAATATCAGGTTTAACATACTCTAAAGTGTTCATGAAAACTGAATATATGTTCATCTACACATACTATACACATACTCCAAAATGTTCATGAAAACTGAATATATGTTCATAGAACTTAACATATGTTTAACAACAAGTTTAACTTGCTCAAATTCATTTAACTTGCTGAAATTTGCATATGCCTACTCCTAGTGCTTTAAATAAGAGTAATTTTCAGTTTTCTTATTCTAACACAATTTCCCTAATTTTCCTATTTTTCTTTTGTTGCTGTAGGTGTTCAGCAAATACGAAGGCAAAGAAAGTCACTAACAGATGAGCAGAGATATGCTGCTTACATGGCAATGCTTACGCTGAATATGAGTAGGGGTGGCGAGTTCAAAAGAACTGACAAGAAGGATGTTGCTCGAATTTTTCAAGCTGATATTCAAGTTATTCAGAGAATCTGGAGGACAGCAGAGCGACAAAAAGAGCTTGGTAAGGAGGTGGATGTGTCCAACCAAAAGAAAAGAAGATGTGGAAGGAAAGGAAAGGATAATGTCCTATCTCAAATCCCCACAGTTCCATTGAATAGAAGGTCGACTCTCAGGTCACTTGCTCGCGCATTGGGTGTCAGTCATACTACACTCTACCAGAAACTCAAGCTTCACAAGATTAGGAGGCACTCCAATCGTTTGAAGCCAAGCTTGAAAGAAAAGAATAAAAGAGAAAGAATCAAGTTTTGTATGTCGATGCTTGATGAGACAACTTTAGCAGCTACAAGACCTAAATTCATCAGTATGCACAACATTGTGCATATTGACGAAAAGTGGTTCTATATGACAAAAATGAACAGAAACTACTACCTCCTCCCTCATGAAGATGACCCGGTCAGAACCATTCGGAACAAGAACTGTATTGGCAAAGTAATGTTCCTGACCGCTGTTGCTCGACCCAGATATGATGCTGAAGGCAAGGAATGCTACCGCCTATGATACATTTCCCTCGTGAAGTTTATGATAATGCCATGGAGATTCTAGGACAAGATGTCGACTGAGCATGCAGTGGAGTATGTTGAGACTTGTAGTGCTATGATGAGACTTGTTTGTGGAAATGCATCCATGGAGTCTTTTTTGTCGAAATGGATTATATTGTTTTAAAGTTGTTTGTGGAAATGGATTATACGCCTCACTCTCCTAGATGCAGAGGCCGGGGGTCATCCTCCTTTTCTAAAAAAAAAACTACTCTTACAAGGAGTACTTTCAGACTTCCAGTAGAGTACTCTAACTGCTCCTAACAAAAATCCTACTCTGAGCAAGCACTCTAACTACTGCATGTACTCTACTCCTACTCATATTAATCTAGCAGCACCAGAAGATATAGCAGCACAAGCATAACCACTAGCAGTACAAGCAAAAGAACATGGAGTACAAACAGCAACTCACTGTCGTCGGAGAGGAACCGTGGATCAGAATGGTTAAATGGTTGTCCTTTCTTATGCAGAAATTGAATGGTTACGTGGTTGTCCTGTCTTCTGCACTAATTTTGGGACGCTGAGCATCTTCTCTGGGATTGATCCTGCAAATTGATTGTTCTCCACATTCCTGTGAACATTGACATAATCAAGATTCAGGACTAGGCATGCGAGAAATTCAGTTAGATCTTTGTGTCATCATCATCAGTGAGGAGCAAGTTTGCAATACTCAACAAGCATGCGGCAAGCAATCAGATCTACAGAGAGGAGTGCTCACCGACGGCGCCGACGTCCTCCTGCTCCTCCTCCACTGGTCAGCAACAGATGGAAGGTCGCCTGCACCATGTCATCGCTGCCTCCGCTCCTCCTCATCTAAAACAGCCGCTCGCTCGTGTTCCTACCGCCCCTCTCCCTGGGTGTCGCCCTCCTCCTTTTGCTCTGCTCCATTGGCGGCAATGTGTGACTTTGGATGCAGATGCGGATGTAGTCAATCCAGATGCCCAAAATCAAATTCGCACCAAGAAGACACGCTCATCTTGATTTACTCCCAAGATTGCTCCATCTGGCATGATAAAAATGAAAAAGAGTTGCATTTTTTACCTTCTAGATCTTGGAGTAAGACGGAGCGGAGGTCATTGAGGTGCTTGCGGCGGCGCCGCTCCGCCATGCCCTCCACCTGCTTATTCCTCGACGCCGACGTCAGCGCGGGGGACGAACGCGCTCCTCCCGCTCATCCTGACCTCACTAAAAAAACAATTTTGGCTAGACAACGCGGGCGAGGAGAGGGAGAGGCGGCGACAAGAGGAGAAGGGAGGCTGCGAAGCGGCCGAGAGGGAGGTGTCGACGCGGGCGAGAGGGAGGAGCGTCGCCACCACGCCGGAGAGTGAGGCGCGTCGCCACCGCGCCGGATTCGGGCAGGGAGACGTCGACGCGGGCGAGTGAGTGCGAGAGGGGAATGGGTGAGTGCGGGTGAGTGAGTGAGCGCAGGGGCAAAAATGGAAACGACCGAATTTTCTTAACGTGCCGAGATTTGAACTACACTTTCTAAAACGTCTTATAAATCTTTCCAGAGGGAGTAGAAAAATACCAAACAGAACAACAGGCCTGTCTTCTGATAAGCATACCTTTATGTCACAACCAAATAGTGCAAGTTTTTTGGCATGCACAAGAACTCCTGTAAACCTAGATTCACCACCAAATGTACGCCCACAAGTATTTATGTGTGCGCTCTCTAGTGATGGCTGGTCCCTCCAAACAATATCTTCCAGTGAAAAAACGGTGCACTCAAAGCTAATGAGATTAGGAGCAGAAATTGTCATTCTATCCGGTCCATACATGGAACCATCAATGGTTAGCCTTTTTAGCGCTTTTGATTTTATGTGCTCAAGACACACTGCAGAGTCTATCAGATGCAAGTCTTCTAGGCCAGGGCTCCGGGCAATGAAACTCTCCAGAGGAAGCTCATGCACTTCCACATCGCGTAGAGTCAGTTTTTTAAGAGAAGGAAGCTTGATTATGTCAGGGAGCACAAGTCCCTTATGCTCATAATCTCGAAAAGGAGCTCCACCCCACTGCAAATTTAGCTCCTGAAGTGGGCGGCAGGTGAAAATGCCAGGAGGTAAATTAGTCTTATCATACATGCGAAGCTCCACGTCAAGCACTTTAACTTTATGATTCACAGCGTAGCGAATCCACTTTCTGACATCATTGCAGTTCAGGGGAACATGAGGATCCCAATGCAGACGGAATGTGTGCAAGTCAACATTACGACGGGCGAGCAATAGGTTGTCAACATAACGAGCAAATTTTTCGACCTTCCAACGCCCAAAGTCTCTGTAATCAAGGTGTATGATCTGATCACTGTAACTTCTCATGACCTTCTTATCACCTGACTTCATAGCAACCCTACCTCAGATTCCTTCCTTAACCACAAAGACTAGATAACCTGCCATGTATATACACATTCCACGATTAATACATCAAGTAATGAGGCCCCAGCAGAGAAGTTCAGTTTTCTCAAGAGTGTCCATGTTATCATGCTACATCAATAGTATGAAGGTTTTATTTGTTTAGTGGACTCTTCACACTAAGTATTGCAAGTCTTGGTTAGTGCTCATAATTGTTGTGACTTCAGCATCAAACTGGGGGTCATGGAGCAGAATGGTTGCCGCCACCCTGGGTAATCGACCAACCGAAAAATGCGTACCACAATAGGGCATCAAAATATTTGTTGACAAGTAAGAAATCTTGCTTGGCATTGAGCATATCCCCTAGTCGGCTATGGGCACAGACCCAGAACATGACACTTTCTGTAATACTACGCCAGTAAGGACAGTACCTAAAAATTTCAGAAAATGAAATGAAAAAGGAGACCGTCACTAATGTCTGGTCAATCATAGGTTATCAGTATAAAGGGAACCCATTTGTTTATTTACTTTTGGGCAGGGCTAATCTGGGCACTGACAGTCTGACACACGCACCCTAAGCGGTTTGGCGAGCAGAGCAGGCGTGCATAGATTTTCAGTAGCGCAGCAAAGGAACCTGCAAAACTATTATGGATTCCAAAGGGAAGACGTGTGTCTTTACAAAGAGAGATATCTTGGTCTCATCCGAGAAGCTTGAGCACGCAGAGTACAACAAACGGGGGTGAAATGAGAGCAAGAACCAGATCTGGGATGGTACCAATGTATGCTTGTGCTTATACAATAAAATGCAAGAAGAAGCTGTGTTCTCACCGGCGAGGAAGAGGAGCACTCTCGCTGAATGTCCAGCACGGTAGCCAACCGCACCCGCGAGGTTTCCTAGGGTTCAAGGCGAGGCACTTTCAGTTCTGAGTTTGGATTTGGCTTGGCCCCCAACCGGCCGACCGGGATGGAGTAAAGCTACATCCCCACGAACGGAGGGACGGAGGGTGCCCCCGCCAAAGTTGGCCTGGGCCGGCACGGTCTAAATGGGCCTAATACATCATGGGTCGTGCTGCGCGCAGGCACGACACAGCAAGGAAACAGGCCGGCCCACCGGCCCGCCTGATTTTTGGGCCTATTTGGGCTGTTTGGGGGGTTAATATGTACTTACGACCTCCACTTTCGAAAAGTGCTACTCCCTCCGTCCGGAAATACTTGTCATCAAAATGGACAAAAGAAGATGTCTCTAGACGTATTTTAGTTTTAGATACATCCCTTCTTATTCATTTTGATGACAAGTATTTTTGGACGGAGGGAGTACAATTCTTGCCACACTTGGGAATTATCAACCACTCAAAAAAAAACTTGGGAATCATCACTAACCATACTGTCATTAACCACCAAAAGAGGAGATTGAAATGACAACCTATAATGAGAGTTTTGATGTTAGTGACAATGATGGAACATAATG
>NC_041385.1:587627951-587700198 GCF_002162155.2 Triticum dicoccoides
CTGTTTATTCAGTCTTAGGTACGCCATACTATTAAGATATTAACAGGGGATACCAAATACCATCCACACCCATGTGAGGAAGAGCCCCATGTTTCTACTTGTTTGTGTGAGTTGTACAAGTCATCCCTTAAGTTAGACATTAAGACACACAAAAAGGCATATTATCTGACTTTGTATCTCACTTCTATTTGCTCTTTGGATCAGGTCGGATTGTACATGTCGGCTAGTTCGACATTATGTCCGGCCTTATACATAGCATTGTGTAATGTTAGATACCATGTCGGGCATTGACCCAGATAGTCCGACATCACTGAATGTCTGAATTATGTCAAATAGTCTGACATCGCTAATTAAGGAGCACACGTAACAGGAAAATTTTGAGTTGGCCTATAAAAGCTACCCTTCTTCCCCAAAAGAAGGTGACTACTCAATCCATCTTTCCTCCATTGATTCAAAACTTATAACTTCGGTTCCTACCTATCTAGCCACTTAATCCATCCCATTTTTTAGGAAGAGCAAGAGTAACACCCAATCTACAATTCCATGAAAGCAAAATTGAAATTCGTTGATTCCCCACGAGATCCTAACAAATCTTGTTACTTTTGATTTTGTGGGGAACCCTAGACGGTTGGCGTTCCCCGGGAGCTTTCGATTTGTGTGGTTGTGTCTCGGGCCTGTTTGCGAGGGTTTGGAGCTCACAGTGATGACGGATTAAATATGGATTGTACATAAATTTAGATTTGATCTAGTATTCTATGTTCAAATGGAACGTTGAACCATGGGAAATAGTTGCAACTCGTCTAAGTAAAGAAGTTCAAGTTTAGCTCATATTATTGAAGTATTGTTGTTCAAATTTTTAGTGTGAATGTAATGCCAAAGTATAGTTTTATTTTCCAAATTATTATTGTTCATATCGTATTGGATTGCTTAATTTGAAAAATTTTGGAAGTTGTGGAGGTGACCTTATCACCTAGACCAAAAAGCTCAGTGCAATTCCTATCACCACTTATCTCTTAGACTAAAACATAATTGGCTTATGTCAAACCATCTTTTATTACCTAACCAAATAGAAGAAGTGACTATTCTTAGCAAGGTGGATACGAAACAGCTCCTCTGACTTATGGGAGGGAAGGCAGCGATGCTACAGTGCTTCTCCTGTAAAATAGTAGAGGCAAGTCCAAGAGGTGCAACAGGCACCATAGACAAAATATTATAGATGATTAGTAGATAATCACTGTAGATACAATGCTTGTTGATTGGTGCTTTATATATAAAGCTGGGCGAAAGCCTTTTTCAGTAAGTGTAGCTCCACCTGACTTTGCTTCGTACACGTGCAAAGAATGTCGACAGATAGGACGAGCTTGAGTTTAGCGAGCTGCTTTCTTAGGACCGAGTTATCCTTCAAACAGAAGGTAAAGTTAAAAAATCTACTTATCCTCCACAAACTATCTCTCATTTGTTAAAAACTTCCAACGAGAATGAAATTCAATTCTTTTGAACAACCATCTCTGCATGATTCCAAAATATGAAGGATGCCTGAGTCAATTAGTTGAGCAAGAAAAAAATCAATTGTTATTCTCAGGTGCTCATTTTGTGCTTTGATCATTCTAGCCCCGATGATCCAAGAACAAAGCTTAGGAAGCAAATAACTCCGCTCTAGAGTCGATTAACCGAAAAGGCCTCCCATCACATGAAAGGTCGTACAGTGCTCACGCTAACTCTAGAGCATGGGACAACACTAACCATCAGTGACCACGCGGCTAACTAGAGAGTAATTGCAAAGACAACAGGTCAATATGTATCCATGTCACATTACACAACTATGCTCAAAACAACAGGTCAATATGTATCCATGTCACATTACACAACTATGCTCAAACAGTACAAACGCTCGGAGCATAAGATTTTCGGCTCCATAACCCACAAGTCACCAAGTTTCAGAAGTAAGAGGACGGATCCAAGAGATGAAGGTCTCATCTAGAACAGAAGGAACGGAATATTGGATGGGTATAAAAGCAGTAACCCACCCTGCAGGGCTCTAGCGTCAAGCTCTCAAATTCATTGCTCTGAAAGCCATACCCCCTCAGTAGTCATCCGGGTCATCAGATGCGTCGCTGAACCCATCATCACTCTGTTTGCTGTCAGACTCACTCATTGCGTAAGGATCATACTCTCTCCATTCTGGATTTCTCTTCACCCTCTTCTCAAAGATGCGCAGCTCCTTCGACTGTTCCTCGTCGGCACGTATCCTCTCCGCACGGTCCCGCTTTTCAATTTCATCATAGAAGGCAATATTTATATTGTCTAGACTAATCCCATTGACTACCAGAACACTTAGCAGCTTATCGATTCTTCCATCACCCTCTGAACATTGTATGACAACACTTTCAAGGAGTGGACACTGGAAGGTCATCCCGTCAATTGGCATGCAATCTATTTCCGCTCCTTCATCAAGCTAGAGATAAACAGAAAACAAAAGGAGAGGATATATTTTAGCAAAACTTCTCAATATAATAAATGCAATAGATATTACATGCAGCATACCGGCCTATGCATCAAAGTGAGTTCTTCTAGCCTCGGTGAAAGCTGGAGGAAGCGAAGCACAACGTACAAGTCCTCAGTTAAAAACCATTCGCCAATCTCAAGAGTTGTGAGGCTTTCAAACGCTGAACATGTTGGCAGCTCCTTTTCCAACATAACCTTGCATTGAGTGAGCGAGTGAGTTATGACTAGGACAAACCTAAAGCAACTACAATACCGATAACACCGTATCATTAACTTGAACGAAAGAGTGCAAACATCAAAATTGTTGCATCATGAAAATGTAGCAATACAAGACAAGACATCATGAAAATGTAGCAATACAAAACTGTTGCATCATAATTGATAATTGATATTCAGCTATAAGAAGTCAACAGACCAAATTTCCCACTACGAAAATTGTGAATTTTGTTACAGTTGAGAAAACATGCAAGTGGTTAAAGCCTCCCAAATAACTAAGTGTAAGCTCATAAAAAACGAAAACTGCCAATTTTGTTACAGTTGAGAAAATATGTAAGCTTATCAAACACAATGTCTCAAGCTCATTTTTTTTCTCTTCCATCTGCTTATGCACAGCACGTAACTAAGTGGTTAAAGCTTAAAAGTATCCATATCAAACAGAATTAAATTTCATATCCAGGTTTCACACTCTGAATGCTTCCATCATATCTGATCCACTTTTACTTCTACTGAAAGTGTGCTCTATTTTGATGGACATAACAAAGGTAAGAAAATCAAATTGTGGAACAGATCAGTATAGAAAAATATTGAACCAACTCCAATAGTTGTTTGTTAGAATTTAGACCAACATAAGAGCATCCTAGCAGATCCAGTAAAAACGGTCAAACCTTCAGATTTACTGTACAGGTTGAAAAAAAAACACCGAATAGATCCTGTAAAATAGCATACCCCATATTTTTTTACAGGTTCCCGTATATTAGAGCAACCATCTGTCATATTTGGAGGATTCAAACCGTTTTTTGAGGATCCCATAAAACCGGTCAACACTGGAGCAGGGGGCCTGGCAACGCCGCGTGCGAGCAGCGAGCAGGCGGAGGAGCTCGGCAGCGGCTGGCCGGAGCATCGCCAGAGCATGCGGCGGGACGGATCATCGACGGAAAGTCGCTGGAGCAGGCAGCAGGCCAGAGCGGCGCCGGAGTAGGCGGCAGGCCGGAGCGGCGCCGTTCCAGCCGGCCGGAGTTCGAGTCCGTCCATGCGTGCGTCGGGGAAGAAGCGTGAGGAGAAAACAAAGAAAAAAACTTTTATTGTACGGGTTTATGGGATCTGTTCCGCCCGATGCCCCGCGGTACCGTAAATTCGTTATAAGGGGACCTGTAAACTGTTTTTACAGGTGGTGTTTTTACGGGATCTGCTAGAGATGCTCTAAATATTAGTACTAATTCAAAGTTAATGGAGCAATATGATGAACTCATGGATATTAGGTTTTGCATTCAAAATGATCAGATCCACTTTAGCAGCAAGAATATAACAAAATGTACACCCAAATCATTGAGCACCAGCACTTAGATTTTACCTTTTTGTTGCAGCAGAAGTGTTTCAACTATTAAGTAAAACTACTTTGTTTACTTCCATTTTGTTCTGGAAACATGGTAGTAATAAATTTTACATTAACGACTACAAACAACAGCAACGGTTGAATAATGTAAGAAGTTTTATAATTCATTTTTTATATAGTTTAACAAGAATAATAAAAGAATGTGTGTTCTAGCAAAAATAAAGATAAAAAACAACAGATAGAACCGCAGGCTTGTCTTTTCAAAAGCCATACCTTTATGTCAGAACCAAATAATGCAAGCTTCTTGGCATACTTAAGAACTCCAGTGAACTTTGATTCACAATCAAATGTATACCCACAAGTATCTATGCGTGCGCTCTCTAGAGATGGCTGGTCTCTCCAGGAAATAGCTTCCAGTGAACATCCCGTGCACTCAAAGCTAATGAGATGAGGGGCAGCAATTGTGAATCCATCGCACTCATCTAGGAAGCCATCAAGGGTTAGCCTTTTTAATGCTTTTGAGGCTATGAGATCAAGATGCATCGCAGAGTCTATCAAATTCAAGTCTTCTAGGCCAGGGCTCCAGGCAATGAATCTGTTCAGAGAAAGCTCATCCACTTCCACGTCGCGCAGAGTAAGTTTCTTGAGAGAAGGAAGATTGATTATGTCAGGCAGTACAAGTCCCGTGTGGTCATAATCTCGGTAGGGAGCATTACCCCACTGCAAATTTAGCTCCTGAAGCGAGCGGCAGGTGAAAATGGCAGGAGGTAAAACAGTCTTATCATATAGACAAAGTTTCACGTCAAGCACTTTAACATTATGCTTCACCGCATAGCCAATCCACATTCTGACATCATTGCAGTTCAGGGGACCATGAGGATTCCAATGCAGCTGGAATGTTTGCAAGTCTACTTTCCGACGGACAAGCAATAGGTTGTTAACAAAACGAGTAAACTTCTCGACCTTCCAATGTTCGAAATCTCTGTAATCAAGGCATATGAACTGCAGGCTTTCACACAGTTCCATCCACTTCCTAGACACCCTGCGCATGCGAACAACAGTTCTAATCCACACGCAAGACAGGATTTTCTGGAGGATGTCTTCAGGCAGCTCGCTGATCAGATCACTTTCAGTCTCAGTATCACTCTCCATGGCATGCTCGTCAGCTGACGACTCCATAGCAACCCTACCTCAGATTTCTTACCTAAAGGCTTCAAAACCTGCCATGTGTGTACATATTCCACAATTAGTACATGAAGTAATGAGGCCCGGCCCAGGGCAGATATCAATTGCCGCAAAAAGTGTCCATGTTATCAATGCTGCATCAGTATGAAGGTTTTACTTGTTCAGCTGGGTTGTTCGCAGAAAGCAATGCAGGTTTGGTTAGTTCTTATAACGGTTACGATCTTATCACCAAATTAGGGAAGCAGAGCAATTTCCAGCCTCCCCTGTGTATTGCGTTCCTACCAAAACTTTTCTGCATACCACAACAGGGCACTACATTCTCTAGCAATTTAATAGACAGAGTAAAACATTTTGCTCGGCATCGAGCATTTTCTAGCCAAGTAATGAATAGTAGATATCCAAATTTCCAATCCATGACGAGTTTTTGTTGTTGTCGTTGTAATCAGAGGCGGAGCTACAGGGCGGCGGCCCACCCTGGAATTTTGGTCCGGCCTTTATACCTATGCAGTTAGAGATGCGTCGGAGAGAAAAAGAAAAGCCCAATAACACTTGACCCAACAAGCAACAACGCATGCATCCACCACTTCAAGTCTGCACCACATCGAGCCTTCCCGCCCACGATGCCCAGCCGCCTCCGTCCCCGCCCGCCTCGCTGCTTCCGCGCGACCCTATCAGCCTCGCCGCTCGCCCGGACGCCCACGAGCCTCTTCTTCCCTCCTGCTTCTCCGCCATCCACCTGGCCCTCGCAGCCAGCCTCACCCTTCGCGCGTCCGCGACCCCCAGCGGGCTGCGGCCTTGGCCCTGGCCGCCCGGCGCTTGGAGCAAGCCGCCGCCGCCCGCCGCCCAGACCACATCTCAGGTCTCCAGCACTCCCGGTGGTCGTCAGATTTGTGGTCGCCACTGCCGAACCCCCAATTGATTTAGAGTTTGTTCTTTGTTGTGCTATCCACTGTCCAGAACACGAATCAACAAACACATAGTGCAAATAATTTTGCACATCATTTCTGTTCAATTATGTCATTATGTTTGATAAAGGAAAGTTATTATTGCAAAATTACTGAAGAATGAAGAGGACCACGGACACTGCTTTTGTAGATCTGGTATGTAGATACGAAGATACGGGATTTCTATGTGGGATTATTGATAATTAGTTAGAAAATTCACATGTCATAGATGTCAAATTTTCTTAGGAGGACCACCCTGTCTTCAAATCCTAGATCCGCCACTGGTTTTAATACCAACACCAATAGGGATTATCTAAGAACCAGATTATCACCAGAGCTCACCGTAGGACGAGTTTGGCATGGCAGATTTAAGCAGTTTGGCATGCTGTTGCGCATAGATCAGCAGGGGGAAACGCGACGTGTCTACAGAGAGGGGGAAATGGGATCTTTGGGCAAGAAAAAGATCTGAGATGCTTACGAGAAACGGCTGGCAGAGAGGTGTTCCGTTCTCACCGGCAAGGGAAGAGGAGAGCTCCCTCGGAGTCGCCGACGGCAGCGGCGACCTGAGGCCGAGGGCTTCTCTAGGGTTAGGTGGGTTCGAGGCTCGGGGTGTGGCGTGCCACCGGACTGATATGTCTCCTGCCACTGCCAGGCTTCAATAAGGAGTTTATTAATTATCCTTTGGATTAAACACAAGATAAAAATAAGGTGCGACCAGCTCTCATCTAGATAAGAATTAATTAAGTCTCATTTAACTCTACATCATTTGATTTCATGCGAGACCTATGCATTTTTTTCCTTTTTTTAATCAAATGATATACTAGAAATTAGATGGGACATAGCAAATCCAACAGAAATAACATATCCTCCTCCCACGAACTATGGCTCGTTTATTGAACCCATCGACGAGATTGAACTCAACCTGAATATCCAAAAATGGTTATGACTGGCAAGCACTCATTTTGTGCTTCCAACTGGCTTTGCCCCAGCCTGACTTGATTCTAGGAACAAAGCTAAAGAAGATAATGCCTTGATCCACTCGATTTCGATAGCCTACCAAAAACGTCTTATAATTTGGGACAGTCCGATCCAAATTAATTGGCAGCTTTAGTACAACTTTGTTGAATTCGAGGGAGTACTACATTTTAGGTCTCAATTGGTTCATGGGTAGAAAAATTATAGGAATAGAAAAATCATAGGAAATTAGATGACATGCATCTCAAATCTTATGAATACGAAAAGAAAAAAGATGTTCTTTGGTTCACATCATAGGATTTTTTTTTCATCGAGTCTAGGCTAATGTTTATTTTTTCTATGAAATGTGAAGGATAGAAGAATTCCTTCATAGGAAACCAAAGGGCTCTGAAGGAATTTTCCCCATAGAAATCATATCCTATGAAATTCCTGCAAAATTCCTCCGAACCAAAGGAGGCTTTAACCTGCGAGTAAAATACAGTTCACCATTTGCAGGGGTTAAAACTTAAAACGATTCAACTAAATCCTTTGGAATATGACTAGCCAACCCTCAAGACTAGCCAACCTCTGCAGTCTACTCAACCTCCAAACGGCCTGATTCTATTAGAATTAGTACAGAGCTGCAAGAATATGTACACTGGCATACGGTTTGCCCTCCATTCATTTGATAACCATTCTTAAGCAAAAACAAAAAACAAAACAAAAACAACAACAACAACAACAACAAATTCTTTTTTTTTGCAGGATAAAATACAACAAATTCTACAGCTTTATATTCTAGTCAGTGGCCCCATGTGTAAGGAACTAGACTAATGGCTACTAGTATAGCAAACATCTGCTGCTATATTTTTAGAAACTGCACTACCCTTCCATTTCTTCAAATTTGGATGGTCCATGGAAACAATTGAGTTCTCACAACTAATTGCTGGATTCACCAATCGTAATCTGGTTGGTATTTAACAAAAATGCAGGCAACAGCTGTCATCATGTCCTCGGTCTTAACTGATAGTATTTCACACCATAACCTACTGTGGATGCCATTGTTGTAGTAGCAACCAGCCAACTGCAGTTATAAAACAAATATTTAGCATGAAACACTGCAAGCACAATACTCTATAATATTTTATATAAACTATGTTTTTTAACAATCATCACTTATTGATGTTCGAGTATTCTTCTGTTTTGGTATTATTTTCCTGAAATTATCAAATTCACATAGGAGATGCTTCTGGGTTATGAGTTATGACTGATATAAATAGTGGTTTGACTGGTGCAACATAAAAGTATAATTTCATTGAAAAAAAACATTTTACCAAACTACAAATACCAGGGCAGACAAAAGTTTGAAAAACAGATTACCCCAAGTATGTAATATAATTCTGAGTCTCCTCTGTGCCGAATTCTGGCTGAAGGAGTGCACCAGCAACCAACATCAACTGAAATACTGTATTTACCTGCATTAAAAAATTATTGTCATATGTGTCAAAGGTCCACAGGATCAAATAATGTGAGAACATAGTGACATACCTTGCTGATGAAAAGAGGTTGAACCTTCTCACGCTGAATTGCATCTAAGTTACAAAAGTCTGACCAACTGTTCCACTGGCGCGAGGATAATCAGGGTAGAATTCATTTAAACACTTCAAATCAAATATATACCTAATTTTGTGCAAGTAGTACCTTCCATCCTAGGCTGGATGCTCGTTTGTAGAAAGCCCCACCCACCAGGAGAAAGTCTCTTGCAACCACCAGGCCAACAAGGCCAGCTTCAAGCAGAGCAATCAAAGTGCAACATCATTGATTGATTCGTCAAATTATTCAGTTAAGGGCAAGAATAGCAGGACAACATAATGATCTATCAGCAATCATCATCACTGTATTTTTACTTAGATGAAGCTGGTGAATGGTTTTAGACATTCAGAGTATCGCACAATGTCTCTGGTTGGGATTGACATTATACAGGGGGATGCAAGCAAGCTGTGTAGCAAAGATAGAAAAATGAAGAGAATATGTGCTGAGCTACTCACGATGTAAGAGCTCCTTCTCAACCATTGCTACAGCAACACAGCAAATCAACACCTAAGCAACACAACAAATACCGCAGGTCAGCTTAACAGCACAGATATAATTTTATAAAGAAACATAAAGTTTATAAATATGGATTTGAAGTTTGAACCTTGTCAGCCAATGGGTCCAGATATGAACCAATTACAGAATTGATGCCCATCTTTCTTGCTAAAAAACCATCCAACTATTGTCAGAGAGAAATGATGAGTGAGGTTTTTAACATATGGTGTTAGTATGGTCGAAATATTAGAAGGGTGTAATCCTACCCAATCACTTGCACCAGACAAAGCTAATGTGCCAAAAGCAGGAAGATACCATTCATTCATAATCATCCTACATAGCATATGTAAATAATCAGAACCAGAACCATGGATAAGAAAGATATATATAATCATGGCCCTATATGTCTAAAATATTATGTGGCAAGACAACATATCCAAAACCGAAAATTAATCAACATATACAAAGTACAAACATGGGCATCCTTTATTTGACAGCAATTGCATGCTCTGATACCTAGAGACCGAATAATTCGAAATCACTGTTAGAACATCCAAAAAAGCTAATTAGACATTAACCCCAATTTTAGACCTCCTGTA
Source organism: Triticum dicoccoides (assembly GCF_002162155.2). Classification (NCBI taxonomy): domain Eukaryota; kingdom Viridiplantae; phylum Streptophyta; class Magnoliopsida; order Poales; family Poaceae; genus Triticum; species Triticum dicoccoides. The sequence goes on from NC_041385.1 coordinate 587,637,779, forward strand.
ATGAAGCAAAACAACACAAAAACTAACAGGAGGATAGTGCACTGTTGAAGTATAGAACAATACGCCTACGGCCTGGCAACTTCTTCAGATTTGACACTGACAATCATTGCTGGTTAAGCAGTGCATCTGATTCTAATGTGAAGAACAAACAATAGGTTTACTCAGCCCTTTATGTTATATCATGTCACATAGACACAAGAACAAAACATTTCAGTGTCTTTTGTCTAACATGGTTCAAAGCTGACTGGTCAAACATGTATTTACATGACCAAAGAGAACATGACGAAAGGTTCAATGATTGGTTAACATGTTTTGACTACAGGCCCCGCAACCTTGGTGACAACTAACAAGTTCACACGTCGTATATAATATCATGACTCAATTTGTAGCCTGGCAGCCTCTCGCTCTCCTGAAATGTAAATATTTCAAGTTCTCGGTTCCGTAAGATATGGCATACAAAAGCAAATCAGCTATGCCTATGTAAAACTTGAAATACAATTGATTCTAAGACATACATAAGGCCTCAACAATACATAGCATCAGATATTTGATTCCTTTTAGGCTACCACATTCAGACCTACATCGTCAGATGTGCAGCAACATAATTTTAAATAGCTGGTTTGCACAGAAATGAGTGCTAATCCAACAAGTATGCATGAGACTGATTTTTTTTCATGAGGTACCCGTGCACAAGCGCAGTCACCTATGAAAAATAACAGAGCATGGTGATTTATGGCATCAAGCCTGCACACACTTCCTATTCGATTCAATTAACATGCCTGATTAGCAAATCTGAACTATGTATTAACACGGTGAGTACTGAATGCAGTATCAAGTAAACATCAGAGCAGTGGCATTCTGATCGAGAAATCCAACCATCAAACTTAAGCACCTATGTTAATGCATCCGGTTCGACAGCATAGTGACACCTGAAGGTAAAGAACTCACCATCCAATGAGCGGCCCCGACGCCATGCGCCCGATCGACACCAAATTGGGCAGATTCAGAAACTTCTCGCCTCCACCCGCACCCGCAGCCTCGCCTCCGTAGACCCGCTTGGGCTCCCACCGCACCGCGTCCGCGAGAACCTGCGCACCTCCGCCGGCAATGGCGCGAGCCCTGTGGAGCTTCGAGCGGAAAGCGGCGGCGGTTGTGAACGGCGTGGCGGACCGCGAGAGAGCCCATGGGGAAGAGGAGGGAAGCAGCGGTCCGCTGCGGGGGCGGGCGAGGACGCGGGGGTGCGCGGCCGCGGCCGCGGCGGCGAAGGGGGAGGGGGCGGGAGGGACGGCGGCGCGGAAGGGGGCGGAGAGGGTGTAGTGGGAGAGGAGAGGCTTCGGATTCAGGTGGGCGGGGTTCCTACGGAGGAGAGGGTTTAGGGTTCTGAGGAAGGCCATGTCCGTGGACCGTGGAGCATTGGAGGGGGGCTCGGGCAGTCTTTCGGGATCCTTGGGGAGGGGGAGGAGAGCTTCTTGCACTTGGGGTTGGACTTGGTGGTGTTCTCGAGGAAGGTGACCGGGAGTGGAGCGGCGGCGGCTGGTAGGTGGGGCCGCCGTCTGTGATACACCGTACACGCTCCTTCTTCTCCAGCCCTTAAGGAGGTGTACCGTTGTAAAAGCATCTATAGCGGCGCACATCAAATTCGATCCTTCAAATTGTCACGTACACTTTCGGGCGCCCCGCCTGCTCAATCTGAAACCGGCGCTCCGGCATTAGCATAACATACGTGGTTATCTTTTGTCGAACCATGACGAAACCGAAGGGCGTGGGAAGAGCGACGGAGCGGGAGAGAGGTGGATGGACTCGGGCTGGCGACGCAGAGGGGGGAGGTGGATGTGGCTTGGGGGGGGGGGGATGTCTTCTGACCTAAATAGCCTGATTGGCATCAAGCGTCGAGCGAAGCGGCGGCACGCGGCGTTCACACCCCCTACCGGAGGAGACGTCCCTCGAACCACCAGGTTTCGGGCGATTTCGGGTGGGACCTAGTCGTCAGTCTGACGTGGTGGACGAGACGAATTGAAATGCAACCTATTATTAATGAGATGGCAAGAAAGCTAAAAGGGTGGAAATGGAAGCTCTTATACAATTCTAGGAGCCTATTTTGAATAATTCAACACTAACCTCTACTACAACACATTTTTTCACAAGGGTCATCACTAACAAATGGGTTGTAGGGGAGATGGATAAAATTAGGAGAGACTTTCTCTATAATGCTAAGGACGCTCGTCGTGGAAAATTCCTAGTCAACTGGAAAAGGATTTGCAAGCAAAAGAAGCTAGTAGGGATTAGTATTAAACACGTCTCATGCTACAACAAAGCCTTGTGTGTCGCTAGCCTTGTTTGGACTATGGGGTGATCTGCACCCATTATTTGCCACTGCTCTACCATGTGATTAGATGGAGTTTTTCTCTGTATGTACCGATATTGAGCTCGTCAATGATGGTCGGGACAAAATATGGGTTGGCCAATAGCTTCACGGTCACGCGTTGAAAGACCTCGCCCTTAGTATATGCTCTGACTAGCAGAAACAAACATGTCAGTTAAGGAGGCCCTAGTTAAGAATAGATGGATGCGTGGTCTTCATAAAATCCCATGGTGCTCATGGATGGATTCATCTTTCTATGGGAAAAGGTGTAGAAGATGCTATTATCCACCGAGCCCGTAGGATCCTCTGGAAGATCACAAGAGATGGTTGCTACTCAGTAGCTTCGAGATATGACTTATAGGTTTTAGGGATATTGCTTGAGCCTCTCCTAAACATGATGCGGAAGATTATGGATGATCGCAAAGTCAGAGCGAACATGTGGTTGCTGATCCAAAAAATGGTAGGACCTGCATCATTTGCAGGCTAGAGTCTTTGGAGTTCTAGCTAGTGAATAGGCATGTGTCTCTGAGTTATCTTCTCCATATATGATCAATATACATGTAACTCGAGTCCCCTTCTCTAATGAAAAAGCAAAGCACATGCTATTGGGCATCAATAAAACATCTCATAAAAAACAATTTTGTATTAGTGTTTGATTTGACATGAAAGATAAATAGTTTACACATGATCATGGTCGTACCTCCACAAAACTATGGAACAACGGAACCACCACTGTCATCAACAAAACAACAAAATGGCCTCACTCACTCATCGAAAGTCCACATGACTTCCTCTATTAACTAAGAAAAGGAGAATTGTCTAGTTAACTGGAAAAAATCACGCAGAAACATTACTTACTGATGTCTACTACGTGACCTTCTTCTTGTAGACGTTGTTGGGCCTCCAAGTGCAGAGGTTTGTAGGACAGTAGCAAATTTCCCTCAAGTGGATGACCTAAGGTTTATCAATCCGTAGGAGGCGTAGGATGAAGATGGTCTCTCTCAAACAACCCTGCAACCAAATAACAAAGAGTCTCTTGTGTCCCCAACACACTCAATACAATGGTAAATTGTATAGGTGCACTAGTTCGGCGAAGAGATGGTGATACAAGTGCAATATGGATGGTAGATATAGGCTTTTGTAATCTGAAATTATAAAAACAGCAAGGTAACTAATGATAAAAGTGAGCACAGACGGTATTGCAATGCTAGGAAACAAGGCCTAGAGTTCATACTTTCACTAGTGCAAGTTCTCTCAACAACGATAACATAATTAGATCATATAGCAATCCCTCAACGTGCAACAAAGAGTCACTCCAAATCACTAATAGCGGAGAGCAAATGAAGAGATTATTGTAGGGTACGAAACCACCTCAAAGTTATTCTTTCTGATCGATCTATTCAAGAGTCTGTAATAAAATAACACGAAGCTATTCTTTCCGTTCGATCTATCCTAGAGTTCGTACTAGAATAACACCTTAAGACACAAATCAACCAAAACCCTAATGTCACCTAGATACTCCAATGTCACCTCAAGTATCCGCGGGTATGATTATACGATATGCATCACACAATCTCAGATTCATCTATTCAAACCAACACAAAGTACTTCAATGAGTGCCCGGAAGTTTCTACCGGAGAGTCAAGACGAAAACGTGTGCCAACCCCTATGCATAAGTTCACAAGGTCACAGAACCCGCAAGTTGATCACCAAAACATACATCAAGTAGATCACGTGAATATCTCATTGTCACCACAGATAAGCACATGCAAGACATACATCAAGTGTTCTCAAATCCTTAAAGACTCAATCTGATAAGATAACTTCAAAGGGAAAACTCAATCTATTACAAGAGAGTAGAGGGGGAGAAACATCATAAGATCCAACTATAATAGCAAAGCTCGTGGTGCATCAAGATCGTGCCAAATCAAGAACACGAGAGAGAGAGAGAGAGAGAGAGAGAGAGAGAGAGATCAAACACATAGCTATTGGTACATACCCTCAGCCCCGAGGGTGAACTACTCCCTCCTCGTCATGGAGAGCACCGGGGATGATGAAGATGGCCACCAGTGATGGATCCCCCCTCCGGCAGGGTGCTAGAACAAGGCCCGATTGGTTTTTGGTGGCTACAGAGGCTTGCGGCGGCGAAACTCCCGATCTAGGTTTCTTTCTGGGGGTTTCTGTATTTATAGGAATTTTTGGCGTCGGTTTCACGTCAGGGGAGTCTCCGAGCCATCCATGAGATAGGGGGGCGCGCCCAGGGGGTGGGCACGCCCCCCACCCTCGTGGGCAGCCCGGGACTCTTCTGGCCCAACTCTTTTACTGTGGGGGCTTCTTTTGGTCCATAAAAGATCATCAAAGATTGACACGTCAATTGGACTCCGTTTGGTATTCCTTTTCTGTAAAACTCAAAAACAAGGAAAAAAACAGAAACTGGCACTGGGCTCTAGGTTAATAGGTTAGTCCCAAAAATCATATAAAATAGCATATAAATGCATATAAAACATCCTAGATGGATAATATAATAGCATGGAACAATCAAAAATCATAGATACATTGGAGACGTATCAAGCATCCCCAAGCTTAATTCCTGCTCGTCCTCGAGTAGGTAAATGATAAAAACAGAATTTTTGATGTGGAATGCTACCTAACATATTTATAAATGTAATATTCTCTATTGTGGCAAGAATATTCAGATCCATAAGATTCAAAACAAAAGTTTAATATTGACATAAGAGTAATAATACTTCAAGCATACTAACAAAGTAATCATGTCTTCTCAAAATAACATGGCCAAAGAAAGTTATCCCTACAAAATCATATAGTCTGGCTATGCTCTATCTTCATCACACAAAATATTTAAATCATGCACAACCCCGGTTTCAGCCAAGGAATTGTTTCATACTTTATTATATTCAAACTTTTTCAATCTTCACGCAATACATGAGCGTGAGCCATGGACATAGCACTATAGGTGGAATAGAATGGTGGTTGTGGAGAAGACAAAAAGGAGAACATAGTCTCACATCAATTAGGCGTATCAATGGGCTATGGAGATGCCCATCAATAGATATCAATGTGAGTGAGTAGGGATTGCCATGCAACGGATGCACTAGAGCTATAAGTGTATGAAAGCTCAAAAAGAAACTAAGTGGGTGTGCATCCAACTTGCTTACTCATGAAGACCTAGGGCAATTTGAGGAAGCCCATCATTGGAATATACAAGCCAAGTTCTATAATGAAAAATTCCCACTAGTATATGAAAGTGACAACATAGGAGACTCTCTATCATGAAGATCATGGTGCTACTTTGAAGCACAAGTGTGGTAAAAGGATAGTATCATTGCCCCTTCTCTCTTTTTTCTCTCATTTTTTTATTTGGGCCTTTTCTCCTTTTTATGGCCTCTTTTTTTTCGTCCGGAGTCTCATCCCGACTTGTGGGGGAATCATAGTCTCCATCATCCTTTCCTCACTGGGACAATGCTCTAATAATGAAGATCATCACACTTTTATTTACTTACAACTCAAGAATTACAACTCGATACTTAGACCAAAATATGACTCTATGTAAATGCCTCCAGTGATGTACCGGGATGTGCAATGATTCAAGAGTGACATGTATGAAAGAATTATGAAAGGTGGCTTTGCCACGAATAAGATGTCAACTACATGGTCATGCAAAGCAATATGACAATGATGAAGCATGTCATAATAAATGGAATGGTGGAATGTTGCATGGCAATATATCTCAGAATGGCTATGGAAATGCCATAATAGGTAGGTATGGTGGTTGTTTTGAGGAAGGTATATGGTGGGTGTATGGTACCGGCGAAAATTGAGCGGCACAAGAGAGGCTAGCAATGGTGGAAGGGTGAGAGTGCGTATAATTCATGGACTCAATATTAGTCATAAAGAACTCACATACTTATTGCAAAAATCTACAAGTCATCAAAACAAAGTACTACGCGCATGCTCCTAGGGGAAGAGTTTGTAGGAGTTAACCATCGCGCGATCCCGACCTCCACATAAAGGATGACAATCAATAAATAAATCATGCTCCAACTTCATCACATAACGGTTCACCATACGTGCATGCCATGGAAATCATGAACTTTAACACAAGTATCTCTCAAATTCACAATTACTCCACTAGCATGACTCTAATATCACAATCTTCATATCTCAAAACAATCATAAGGAATCAAACTTCTCATAGTATTCAATGCACTTTATATGAAAGCTTTTATTATATCCCTCTTGAATGCCTATCATATTAGGAATGAATTCATAACCAAAGAAAATCACCATGCTGTTCTAAAGACTCTCAAAATAATATAAGTGAAGCATGAGAGTTCATCTATTTCTTCAAAATAAAACCACCGTCGTGCTCTAAAAGATATAAGTGAAGCACTAGAGTAAACGACAAACTACTCCGAAAGATATAAGTGAAGATCAATGAGTAGTTGAATAATTATGCAACTATGTGAAGACTCTCTAACATTTAAGAATTTTAGATCTTGGGATATTATTCAAATAGCAAGCAAAACAAAATAAAACAAAATTGACGCTCCAAGCAAAACACATATCATGTGGTGAATAAAAATATAGCTCCAACTAAAGTTACCGATGAATGAAGACGAAAGAGGGGATGCCATCCGAGGCATTCCCAAGCTTAGGCTCTTGGTTGTCCTTGAATATTACCTTGGGTTTCGTTGGGCATCCCCAAGCTTAGGCTCTTGACACTCCTTATTCCATAGTCCATTGAATCTTTACCCGAAACTTACACAAAACTTAACAGAAAACTCGTAAGCTCCGTTAGTATAAGAAAATAAATCACCACTTAGGTACTATTATGAACTCATTCTAAATTCATATTGGTGTAATATCTACTGTATTCCAACTTCTCTATGGTTCATACCCTCCGATAGAAACAGAATAGTCTGTAGTAATTTGTAACTCTCGAATACTTCTGTAACTCCAAAAACCTACCAAATTAGGGAAACCTGATAAATTTGTGTACCAATCCAGATCAAAAAGAATCAGATCAAAATCACATTTTTGTGAATTATCAAAACTATCTTACTGGGCGCAAAAGTTTCTAATTTTCAGCAGGATCAACACAACTATCACCGTAAGCTATCCTAAAGGTCTTACTTGGCACTTTATTGAAACAAAAGCTATAAAACATGATTACTACAGTAGCATAATCATGTGGACACACACAAACAGTAAGGGTAAATATTGGGTTGTCTCCCAACAAGTGATTTTCTTTAATGTCTTTCTAGCTAGGCATGATGATGACAATGATGCTCACATAAAAGTGTTGGAAATATGCCCTAGAGGCAATAATAAAATGGTTATTATTATATTTCCTTGTTCATGATAATTGTCTATTGTTCATGCTATAATTATATTGACCGGAAACCATAATTCATGTGTGAATACATAAACCACAACATGTCCCTAGTGAGCCTCTAGTTGAGTAGCTCATTGATCAACAGATGGTCATGGTTTCCTGACTATGGACATTGGATGTCATTGATAACGGGATCACATCATTAGGAGAATGATGTGATGGACAAGACCCAATCCTAAGCATAGCACAAGATCGTGTAGTTCGTTTGCTAAAGCTTTTCTAATGTCAAGTATCATTTCCTTAGACCATGAGATTATGCAACTCCCGGATACCGTAGGAATGCTTTGGGTGTACCAAACGTCACAACATAACTGGGTAGCTATAAAGGTGCACTACAGGTATCTCCGAAAGTGTCTGTTGGGTTGGCATGAATCGCGACTGGGATTTGTCACTCCGTATGATGGAGAGGTATCTTTGGGCGCACTCAATAATGCATCATCATAATGAGCTCAATGTGACTAAGTAGTTGGTCACGGGATCATGCATTAAGGAACGAGTAAAGTGACCCTCCAGTAACGAGATTGAACGAGGTATTGGGATACCGACGATCGAATCTCGGGCAAGTAACGTACCGATTGACAAAGGGAATTATATACGGGATTGCTTGAATCCTCGACATTATGGTTCATCCGATGAGATCATCATGGAACGTGTGGGAGCCAACATGGGTATCCAGATCCCGCTGTTGGTTATTAGCCGGAGAGCTGTCTCAGTCATGTCTGCATGATTCCCGAACTCGTAGGGTTTACACACTTAAGGTTCGATGACGCTAGGGTTATAGGGAAGGTTTGTACGTGGTTACCGAATGTTGTTCAGAGTCCTGGATGAGATCCCGGACGTCACGAGGAGTTCCAGAATAGTCCGGAGGTGAAGATTTATGTATGGGAAGTCATCATACGGTCATCAGAAGTATTCCGGGGTTTACCGGTATTGTACTGGGACCACCGAAGGGGTTCCAGGGGTCCACCGGGAGGGTCCACCTGCCCCGGAGGGCTCTATGGGCTGTATGTGGAAGGGAACCAGCTCATAAGTGGGTTGGGCGCCAACCCCTAGGGCCCATGCGCCTAGGGTTGGGGGGGGACCCTAAAGGGGGTGCCCCCCTTGGCTTGGGGGGCAAGCCCCCTTCCCTTGGCCGCCGCCCCCTCTAGATCTCATCTAGAGGGGCTGCCCCCATTCCCCCTTCACCCTATAAATAGAGGGGAGGAGGGAGGGCAGCTGCACCACATCAAAGGCGCAGCCCTCCCCCTCTCCAACACATCTCCTCCTTCATTTGAGCTTGGCGAAGCCCTGCCGGAGAACCGCTGCTCCACCACCACCACGCCGTCGTGCTGCTGCTGGAGCTGTCTTCCTCAACCTCTCCATCCTCCTTGCTGGATCGAGGCACGAGAGACGTCACCGAGCTGCACGTGTGTTGAACGCGGAGGTGCCGTTGTTCGGCACTTAGATCGGAATTCACCGCGATCTGAATCGCTACGAGTATGACTCCTTCATCCGCGTTCTTGTAACGCTTCCGTGTTGCGATCTTCAAGGGTATGAAGATGCACTCCCCTCTCTCTCGTTGCTAGTTTCTCCATAGATTGATCTTGGTGATGCATAGATTTTTTTTATTTCTGCAACAATCCCCAACAGTGGCATCATGAGCTAGGTCTATGCGTAGTTTCTATGCACGAGTAGAACACAAGTTGTTGTGGGCGTCGATTTTGTCAATTTACTTGCCACTACTAGTCTTATCTTGATTCGGCGACATCGTGGGATGAAGCGGCCCGGACCGACCTTACACGTATGCTTACGTGAGATAGGTTCCACTGTCTGACATGCACTAGTTGCATAAGGTGGCTAGCGGGTGTCTGTCTCTCCCACTTTAGTCGGATCAGATTCGATGAAAAGGGTCCTTATGAAGGGTAAATAGCAATTGGCATATCACGTTGTGGTTTTGGCATAGGTAAGAAACGTTCTTGCGAGAAACCTATAGCAGCCATGTAAAAAAACTTGCAACAACAATTAGAGGACGTCTAACTTGTTCTTGCAGCATATGTCGTGTGATGTGATGTGGCCAAAAGGATGTGATGAATGATATATATGTGATGTATGAGATTGATCATGTTCTTGTAATAGGAATCACGACTTGCATGTCGATGAGTATGACAACCGGCAGGAGCCATAGGAGTTGTCTTAATTTATTGTATGACCTGCGTATCATTGAATAACGCCATGTAATTACTTTACTTTATTGCTAAACCATTAGCCATAGTAGTAGAAGTAATAGTTGGCGAGACAACTTCATGAAGACATGATAATGGAGATCATGATGATGGAGATCATGGTGTCATGCCGGTGACGATGATGATCATGGCGCCCCGAAGATGGAGATCAAAAGGAGCAAAATGATATTAGCCATATCATGTCAGTATTTGATTGCATGTGATGTTTATCATGTTTTACATCTTATTTGCTTAGAACAATGGTAGCATAAATAAGATGATCCCTCATAAAATTTCAAGAAACTGTTCCCCCTAACTGTGCACCATTGCGAAAGTTCGTTGTTTCGAAGAACCACGTGATGATCGGGTGCGATAGATTCTAACGTTCGCATACAACGGGTGTAAGCCAGATTTACACATGAAAAACACTTAGGTTGACTTGATGAGCCTAGTATGTACAGACATGGCCGCGGAACACAAGAGACCGAAAGGTCGAACATGAGTCGTATTGTAGATACGATCAACATGAAGATGTTCACCGATGATGACTAGTCCGTCTCACGTGATGATCGGACACGACCTAGTTGACACGGATCATGTATCACTTAGATGACTAGAGGGATGTCTATCTGAGTGGGAGTTCATTAAATAATTTGATTAGATGAACTTAGTCTAAAATCTTTGCAATATGTCTTGTAGATCAAATGGCCCATGCTAATCTTGCCCTCAACTTCAACGCGTTCCTAGAGAAAACCAAGCTGAAAGACGATGGTAACAACTATACGGACTGGGTCCGGAACTTGAGGATCATCCTCATAGCTGCCAAGAAAGCATATGTCCTAGATGCACCGCTAGGTGAAGCACCCGTTTTCCCAGCAACTCAAGACGTTATGAATGCCTGGCAGTCACGTAGTGATGATTACTCCCTGGTTCAGTGCAACATGCTTTACAGCTTAGAACCGGGGCTCCAAAAGCGTTTTGAGCAGCACGGAGCATATGAGATGTTCCAAGAGCTGAAAATGGTTTTCCAAGCTCATGCCTGGGTCGAGAGATATGAAGTCTCTGACAAGTTCTACAGTTGTAAGATGGAGGAGATTGGTTCTGTCAGCGAGCACATACTCAAAATGTCTAGGTTGCACAACCTCTTGTCTGAGCTGGGAGTTAATCTCCCGGATGACGCGGTCGTCGACAAAATCCTCCAGTCGCTTCCACCTAGCTACAAGAGCTTTGTAATGAATTTCAATATGCAGGGAATGGTGAAAACCATTCCTAAGGTATATTCAATGCTAAAATCAGTGGAGGTGGAGATAAAAAAGGAACATCAAGTGTTGATGGTCAATAAAACCGCTAGTTTCAAGAAAGGCAAGGGTAAGAATAACTTCAAGAAGGACGGCAAGGGAGTTGCCGCGCCCGGTAAGCCAGTTGCCGGGAAGAAGCCAAAGCATGGACTCAAACCTGAGACTAAGTACTTTTATTGCAAGGGAAACAGTCACTGGAAGTGGAACTACCCCAAGTACTTAGCAGTCAAGAAGGCCGACAACACCAAAGGTATATGTGATATACATGTTATTGATGTGTACCTTACCAGTACTCATAGTAGCTCCTGGGTATTTGATACCGGTGCGGTTGCTCATATTTGTAACTCAAAACAGGAGCTGCGGAACAAGCGGAGACTGGTGAAGGACGAGGTGACGATGCGCGTCGGGAATGGTTCCAAGGTCGATGTGATCGCCGTCGGCACGCTACCTTTACATTTACCTACGGGATTAGTTTTAAACCTCAATAATTGTTATTTAGTGCCAGCTTTGAGCATGAACATTGTATCTGGATCTTGTTTAATGCGAGATGGCTACTCATTTAAATCCAAGAATAATGGTTGTTCTATTCATTTGAGAGATATGTTTTATGGTCATGCCCTGCTGGTCAATGGTTTATTCTTATTGAATCTTGAACGTGATGTTACACATATTCATAGTGTGAATACCAAAAGATGTAAGCTTGATAATGATAGTCCCACATACTTGTGACACTGCCGCCTTGGTCACATTGGTGTCAAACGCATGAAGAAGCTCCATGCAGATGGTCTTCTGGAGTCTCTTGATTATGAATCTTTTGACACATGCGAACCATGCCTCATGGGCAAGATGACCAAGACTCCATTCTCTGGAACAATGGAGCGAGCAACCAACTTATTGGAAATCATGCATACTGATGTGTGCGGTCCAATGAGCATTGAGGCTCGCGGTGGCTATCGTTATGTTCTCACCCTCACTGATGACTGAAGTAGATATGGGTATGTCTACTTAATGAAACACAAGTTTGAGACCTTTGAAAAGTTCAAGGAATTTCAGAGTGAGGTAGAGAATCAACATGACAGAAAAATAAAGTTCTTACGTTCAGATCGTGGGGGAGAATATTTGAGTCACGAGTTTGGTACGCACTTAAGGAAATGTGGAATTGTGTCACAACTCACGCTGCCTGGAACACCTCGGTGTAACGGTGTGTCTGAACGTCATAATCGCACTCTATTGGATATGGTGCGATCTATGATGTCTCTTACCGATTTACCGCTATCATTTTGGGATACACTTTAGAGACAACTACATTCACTTTAAATAGGGCACCGTCTAAATCTGTTGAGACGACACCATATGAATTATGGTTTGGGAAGAAACCTAAGCTGTCGTTTCTAAAAGTTTGGGGATGTGATGCTTATGTCAAGATACTTCAACCTGAAAAGCTCGAACCCAAGTCAGAAAAATGCATCTTCATAGGATACCCTAAGGAAACCATTGGGTATACCTTCTACCTCATATCTGAAGGCAAGATCTTTGTTGCCAAGAACGGGTCCGTTTTAGAGAAAGAGTTTCTCTCGAAAGAAGTAAGTGGGAGGAAAGTCAAACTTGATGAAGTACTGCCTCTTGAACCAGAAAGTAGTGCAGCTCAGGAAGATGTTTCAGTGGTGCCTGCACCGTCTAGAGAGGAAGTTAATGATGATGATCAAGGTACTTCGGATGAAGTTGCTACTAAACTTTGTAGGTCCACAAGGACACGTTCCACACCAGAATGGTATGGCAACCCTGTCCTGGAAATCATGTTGTTAGACAACAGTGAACCTTCGAACTATGAAGAAGCGATGGCAGGCCCAGATTCCAACAAATGGCTTGAAGCCATGCAATCCGAGATAGGATCCATGTATGAAAACAAAGTATGGACTTTGACAGACTTGCCTGATGATCGGCGAGCGATAGAAAATAAATGGATCTTTAAGAAGAAGACGGACGCGGATGGTAATGTTACCATCTATAAGGCTCGGCTTGTCGCTAAGGGTTATCGACAAGTTCAAGGTGTTGACTACGATGAGACCTTCTCACTCGTAGCGAAGCTGTTGTCCGTCCGAATCATGTTAGCAATTGCCGCATTCTATGATTATGAGATATGGCAAATGGACGTCAAAAAGGCATTCCTTAATGGCTTCCTTAAGGAAGAATTGTATATGATGCAGCGGGAAGGTTTTGTTGATCCTAAGAATGCTAACAAGGTATGCAAGCTCCAGCGCTCCATCTATGGGCTGGTGCAAGCATCTCAGAGTTGGAACATTCGCTTTGATGAAATGATTAAAGCGTTTGGGTTTATGCAGACTTATGGAGAAGCCTGCGTTTAGAAGAAAGTGAGTGGGAGCTATGTAGCATTTCTCATATTATATGTGGATGACATACTATTGATGGGAAATGATATAGAACTTTTGGAAAGCATGAAGGCCTATGTCGGTGTCAAAACCGGCGGATCTCGGGTAGGGGGTCCCGAACTGTGCGTCTAGGCGGATGGTAACGGGAGACAAGGGACACGATGTTTTACCCAGGTTCGGGCCCTCTTGATGGAGGTAAAACCCTACGTCCTGCTTGATTGATATTGATGATGTGGGTATTACAAGAGTAGATCTACCACGAGATCAAGGAGGCTAAACCCTAGAAGCTAGCCTATGGTATGATTGTTGTTCGTCCTACGGACTAAAGCCATCCGATTTATATAGACACCGGAGAGGGCTAGGGTTACACAGAGTCGGTTACAATGGTAGGAGATCTACATATCCGTATTGCCAAGCTTGCCTTCCACGCCAAGGAAAGTCCCATCCGGACACGGGACGAAGTCTTCAATCTTGTATCTTCATAGTCTTGGAGTCCGACCGATGATGATAGTTCGGCTATCCGGACACCCCCTAGTCCAGGACTCCCTCAGTAGCCCCTGAACCAGGCTTCAATGACAACGAGTCCGACGCGCATATTGTCTTCGGCATTGCAAGGCGGGTTCCTTCTCCGAATAATTTATAGAAGATTGTGAACACCAGGACAGTGTCCGGCTCTGCAAAATAAATTCCACGTACCACCGTAGAGAGAATAATATTTACACAAGTTCAATCCACTGATGTATTTTGTGGCGTGACGTCACACCACTACCAAACCCTTACTCGAATCGTTTTTATTGTACCACCTCAGCGTGTTTTAGCGAAGCGGTTTCCTTGGCACGTCTTGTCGAAGCAGAGATCGTGTTCCCCTTATTCCGGGATTCCCATCAATACGGACATGGGTAACCCAACCGCGCCATTGATTGCGGCGCTTGGGAGATAAGCGAGTTTTATCAGGCCGGTGGGGACGCATGTTTTCGTCCGCCCATATAAGGGGATAAAGATCCAACCCTTTTACCTGTGCCTTCTTCCTCCTTGGCTTATCCATCTCCGCGAACTCGAGCTCCAGCGCCCAAGTCCGCACATCTCACCTCAACCTTCTCCAACTATGTCCGGAGCAGGAGGCAAGTGGATGGCCTCCTCCGTTACGGAGGGGCACATCCAGAAGCTGCGCAGCGCCAGATATTTGTCCAACGACATCGCGCACCGGCTCCCCGACGAGGGAGAGCTCATCCCCACCCCCAGGCCCCATGAGAGGGTAGTATTTCTTTCCCATTTTCTCCGCGGACTGGGCTTCCCACTCCATCCCTTTGTCCGGGGGCTCATGTTCTACTAAGGCCTGGATTTCCATGATCTGGCCCCGAATTTCATCCTCAACATCTCGGCGTTTATCGTCGTGTGTGAGGCCTTCCTCTGCATCCAGCCCCACTTCGGCTTGTGGCTCAAGACCTTCAGTATCAAGCCGAAGGTTGTGAAGGGCAGCCAAGCGGAGTGCGGAGGCGCCATGGTGGGCAAGATGCCCAACGTTACTTGGCTTGAGGGCACTTTCGTGGAAACCATTAAGGGGTGGCAATCGGGGTGGTTCTACATCACCGAACCGCGTGACCCTGAATGGGCAGCGGCCCCCGAATTCAGATCTGGCATCCCCATACGGCTCACCTCCTGGAAAGAGAGCGGCCGTACATGGGGTGATTCGGAGGAGCTGACCGGACTCCAAGCCTGCATCCAAAAGCTAGTGAACAAGAAGCTCAAGCTTGTCAACATAGTCTAGGTCATGCTCATCCGCCGGATTCTCCCGTGCCAATGACGGGGCTTCAATATGTGGGAGTTCGATTTGGCGCAGCACCAGACTTTGAGCGGGCTCTTCGACACTACGTACGAAGATGCCTGGAGGATACTGTTTAAGGGCGCCGAGGCCCCCGCATCCGCTACCGAAGATCGCGGATTCAGCTCGCAGCGTCCGGCTAGCGAGGTAAGCGATTTTGCCCTTTACGGGACACTTGTTTTCCATAGTTTGAATCTATGCGGGATCTAAACTCCCTCTCCTTTGATAGGACTGGCTGAAGAAGGCTGAACTGACTATTTGTCCGGCCCCATTGCTAGAGGACCCAGCGGACGCTCGCCTAACGGGGCTACTGGCTCCGGCACCCCACGTGATGCCGGAGAAGAAGACCAAGAAGAAGGCCACGGGCACTCAGAAGAGTTCCCGTTTTCAGGTGTCATCGTATGATGACTCCGAGGCAGACTCCTCCCACAAAGGCGAGGAGGAGAAGAAGAAGGCCTCTCCCTCAGCGGGGGGAGGGAAGAAAAGGAAGGCTTCCCCAACGAGGGAGGCCGAAGGGTCCAAGAAGGGAAGGACTCTTCCCCTGGACTGCTCTGCCAACGCCGGAGATGACGACGAGGATTGGCCTCCAAGGGCCAAGCCCCTGGCGAGATCGTAAGTATCCGGACTCCCGAATAACTTCATGGGTTTTCTTTTCGCCACATAGTGTCTTTCTAATGCCGCATACAACCCTGCAGTCCGCCCAAGGATGATCTTCCCGCTTCGTCGAGCGGGTCCTTGGGTGCGTCGGATATGGATTCTCTTCCGACCACCTCCACCCCCCGAGATGTGGACGATGCCGAGGTGGGATCCTGGGAAGGGACCCGCCAGGAGGAGGAAGCCCCGGAGGTGTCGCAGGGAAACCTCCCGGACTTTGCATCGGACTCGGCCCCGGAACCCGTAGTGGCTCCAGAGTCCGGCGGGCGGCCCCTTCATAAGAAGGGCAAGACCGTGACGCCGACAACCTCCGTCCAACCGGAGGCACCGAATAGCTTGCTGGAGGCGCTCAATGGCGCCTCCATCAAAGAGGAACACCACACTGTTATGAGTGCGGTGATTCAGAAGGTTCAGCTCGCCAAGAGCGGGCTGACCGAAGCCTGCAGCAGCCTTCTAACAGGCTTTGAGGTAAGAATTTTGATATATGTAAAATAGTACCGCATTGACAGTAGCCCCTGATGCTCGGTTCGATATTCAGAAAGAAAAGCCGGACTGAGGATCTAAAAAGATATACGCAGGAGTCATATAAAAAATATGTCAATATGGGATTGCAAGCTGTGCTACTGACCTCTGCCGCACTGACTGCGGAGGTCAATACTTTGAAGCAAAGCCTCGAGCGGTCCGAGAGCGAGCTCGGCCGTGCCAAGAAGAAGCTCGAGGACAAGGAAGGTGAGTAACACCTTATTAAAATTGTACCTTACAGAAAAGGATTTGGTTGCAAGAAGAATGACAAGGATAACGTGGGTATTGCAGGGGCCACAAACGAGGTGGCGACCCTGAAGGAGGCGGTGTCCGCGGCCGAACGTAATGCGGCCGCGGAGCGCACTGAGCGAGAGAGGCAGGAGGCGTGGGTGGCGGAGGTACAACAAGAG
This sequence comes from Triticum dicoccoides, assembly GCF_002162155.2. Lineage (NCBI taxonomy): Eukaryota > Viridiplantae > Streptophyta > Magnoliopsida > Poales > Poaceae > Triticum > Triticum dicoccoides. The sequence continues at coordinate 587,654,854 of NC_041385.1, forward strand.
CTCCAGGCCCTCGTGGAAAAATATGAGAGTCTGGAGCGTGACTCGAAGACTCGAGAGTCCGAGCTTGCAACGGCTCTTGAGAGTGCCAAAGCCGCTAAGGCCGAAGCCTATAAGGCCCTCCCGGAAGTCGAGGCGTTGAAGAAAATAGTGGCGGGTAAGGCATTTTTCATGCAAAGTAAGCATGTGAGTGTGAATTACTTATCACTTACCCAAATTCGGAGCTCTCCAGGAGCGTTCACAGATCTGCCCTACAGCGTGTCCGAGGCTGCCGCTTTCTATAGGGCCGAGGAGGGGAGCTCGACGGAGAAGGTCTTCTGGTCTTAGTATGCGGAGGCCGGACATCCGGTGCCCCTTAGCGACCAGCTGAAGCAGCTGGCGAGCTCCACAAGGTGGCCGAACAGGCCATGAAGGGCCTCATAGTTCGGCTGTGGCCTAAGGAGGCCATGCCTGGGAGCTACTTCGGCCTGGTGCGGCGGCTGGTGGATGCGTGTCCATGGGTTGAAGTCATCAAGCACTCCGCCTGTATTGAAGGTGCCCGTCGGGCCCTTGCCCGCGCAAAGGTGCACTGGGGCAAGATGGATGCTTAGAAGCTTGTGACGGACGCACCACCGCTGGGCAAGGAGCATCGCACACCCGAGATGTATTATAAGAGTGTCCTGAAGGGTGCCCGCATTATTGCGGGTGAGTGCTCCAAAGATGTAATATTTGAGTAGACTCGCATTTTGTTATCCTGTGCGCTGAAAACTTTGTTCATATGCGCTAAGCAATGCTTGTTAATTTAAAATATTACCTTCTGTGCGGCTGTTTATCAAATCTGAGAGATGGCAAGTCGTCGGCTTCAGCCCCCATGCCACGAGTGCTGGGGTGTTCGGGATAAATTTGAGCACTCTTGTTCCCATTTTTGGGTCCATCTAGGGAGGCGCTCAACACAACGAACAAGGCAACCAGACTTATAATGCTTGAACACTCTCACTTAGCCATAGAATTCTATAATTTTAAATTTCGGCAAAGCCCCTAGTGTTCGGAAGGCCGAATTTGGGGCGCTATCCACGCCTGGGCCGGACAAAGCCGGCTCCTCGCTCTAAGCGGCATAAGTCTTTAGGGACTCGCAAAAAACCTCTCGAACAGCGACTGGCTCTCGCCTCATCATGACGGTCAGTTTTAGCTTTCTCCACTGAGGCGCTTGCCCAGCTCAACTGGGGCGCAATCGGAGTGGTTCTCCCAGTGCTACCTTAGCCGATACAACGGAACATAAGGTACCAAAACATGGGAGCCGGGCAAACCCAACTATTGACCCAAGACATGATTCGGAGCCGATGCATATAATGCTATAAGTTCGGGGTGCCGCACTTGTGAAAGTGTTCGGACTTATCACACCATGATGCGGGAAACATAAGCCCCTGGTATACTTAGTCGTACCAAAGTGTACAGATGCAACATGTCATAGATGAACATATGTATAAGAAAGAAATGCAATTATAAGCAAAAAGGTGCTGCATTGCTTATTCAAGAAATACTGCTGTGAATGCAGAACGATACAAATGGTGCGATAAGCAAGGGATGGGACTATTAAACATGTCCCCCTCCAGGGGTAGGCTGCGGAATGGTGTATAAAACAGATTTAATGCTCGTAATGGAGACCACCTAGATATTCGTTGTAGCCTTTCTCCTTCCCTGGTTGTTGCATTGCGAGTTCGGCAGGTCTGCTGTTGGACAGGGCCTCTAACAAACGGAGTCCTGTGGGTAAAAAAAAAGGAAAGAGAAAAAGAAAAAAAAAGAACGACACACTTGAGAGCCCCTGGTGTGGTTGAGCCGCATTCTGGGCCTATCGTGGTCGTGCCCCTCCCGCCATGCCCATGGTACCTCCAGAGCGTAATGGTGTACACAAAGGACCTGTCTTGACATTTTGCAGGGCTGGGGTTGGGGCCGCACTGCTACGCATGCTCGGAACGTGCCAGGTGGTCTTGTTGTAGGTTACTCCGGGCGCGTTTAGCCGTGTCCGGTCGCTTAACGGCCAGACTCGAGAATTGCCTTAAGAGGCTGCACTGTACTTCTGCCCCGAGAGCCGTTGTATGTTCCTCCGTTCGGAGAGAGCGTTCAGTGTTTCCGTTGACTGTGATGACTCCTCGAGGGCCTGGCATCTTGAGCTTGAGGTATACGTAGTGCGGCACCGCGTTGAACTTTGCAAACGCGGTACGTCCGAGCAGAGCATGATAGCCGCTGTGGAATGAAACTATGTCGAAGATTAACTCCTCGCTTCGGAAGTTATCCGGGGATCCGAAGACCACTTCCAGTGTAACTGAGCCTGTACAATTGGCTTCTACACCTGGTATGACGCCTTTAAAGGTCGTCTTGGTAGGTTTAATCCTTGAGGGTTCGATGCCCATTTTGCGCACTGTATCCTGATAAAGCAGGTTCAGGCTGCTGCCGCCGTCCATGAGGACTCTGGTGAGGTGAAATCCATTGACGATTGGGTCTAAAACCAATTCGGCGAATCCGCCGTGGCGGATGCTGGTGGGGTGGTCCCTTCGGTCAAAAGTGATCGGGCAGGAGGACCATGGATTGAACTTCGGGGCAACTGGCTCCATCGCGTATACATCTCTGAGTGCACGCTTCCGCTCCCTTTTGGGTATGTGTGTTGCGTATATCATGTTCACCGTCCGCACTTGTGGGGGGAAACCCTTCTGTCCTCTATTGTTCGGCGGTCGGGTCTCTTCCTCGTCATTGCTATGCAGCCCCTTGTCGTTGTTTTCGGCAATTAACTTGCCTGCATGCTTGAATACCCAACAGTCCCTGTTGGTGTGGTTGGCTGGCTTTTCGGGGGTGCCATGTATCTAGCACGAGCGGTCAAGTATTCGGTCCAAATTGGATGGACCCGGAGTAGTTCTTTTGAATTTCTTTTTCCGCTGACCGGGTTTAGAGCCTCTGAATCCGGCATTAACTGCCGTATCCTCACTATTATCACCGTTAATGCGGCGTTTGTTTTTGTTGCGACACGACCTGCCATTGCGGTCCTTGATATCCGGACTGCTAGAATTTTCATGAGGTTGTTGCTGCGTGCTAGCCAGCTGTCCTCACCCGCGCAGAAGCGGGTCATGAGTGATGTGAGGGCTGCCATGGATTTCGGCTTTTCCTGTCCCAGGTGCCGGGCGAGCCACTCGTCGCGGATGTTATGTTTGAAGGCCGCGAGGGCCTCCGCATCCGGACAGTCGACGATTTGGTTTTTCTTGGTTAAGAACCGTGTCTAGAATTGTCTGGCCGATTCGTCTGGCTGCTGAATTATGTGGCTTAGGTCATCGGCGTCTGGTGGTCGCACATACGTGCCTTGGAAGTTATCGAGGAATGCGGCTTCCAAGTCTTCCCAACTCCCAATTGACTCTGCTGGCAAGCTGTTAAGCCAATGCCGGGCTGGTCCTTTAAGCTTGAGTGGGAGATATTTGATGGCGTGAAGATCATCACCGCGGGCCATGTGGATGTGAAGGAGATAGTCTTCGATCCAAACCGCTGGGTCTGTTGTGCCATTGTAAGATTCAATATTCACGGGTTTAAACCCTTCGGGGATTTGATGATCCATTACTTCATCTGTGAAGCATAGTGGGTGTGCGGCGCCTCTGTACTGGGCGATATGACGACGGAGTTCAAAAGAGCTTTGTCTATTTTGTTCGGCCCGGCCAGACTTACTGTGTCCGGCGTGACGGTTGTCGTCACGTATCATGGGGCGCCCACGCGATCCATAGATCGATCTTGATTGTCTTGCCTTATCCTCCAATATATCTCGCAAGTCCAGAGTGTTCCCCTGTGGCCTTGTGCTTTTCGAGTGATGCTGGGGTACGGTTTTAGTGGAGGGCCTAGAGGCCTCTCTGTCGCGGCCACGGGGTGGTCGGTTAGCCGTATTGTCTGCTGGTGATGCAGGTTCATATGCCTCCTCCTCTAATCGGGGGAGCAGCTTGCGTTTAGGGTAGCTTTTGGAGGGGCGTTCGAGCTCATGCTCTTCGGCCGCAAGGACTTCAGTCCATCTATCGGCTAGCAGATCTTGATCAGCTCTAAGCTGCTGCTGCTTTTTCTTGAGGCTGTTTGTCGTGGCCATAAGCCCACGTTTAAAACGCTCTTGTTCGACGGGATCCTCAGGCACGACGAATTCGTCATCGTCGAGGCTTGCCTCGTCTCCGGAGGGAGGCATGTAATCCTCTACTCCTTCGTCTGCTGCTCTCTCATGAGGGCTGGCATCTCCGTCCTCCTGTGCTGAATCTTGCTGGAGGGGGTTGTCTTCGGCACTGTCTGGGGTGTTATTATCTCCGGTGCCGGAATCTCCATTCTTGCCGTGGCAGGATTTAGAGCGGCGCCGCTGACGCCGGCGCTTGGGCTGTTTCTTGGAGGGGTCATCCTCCGCTGTTCCTTCGCCGTTCTCATCCTTTGGGATATCCACCATGTATATGTCATATGATGAGGTGGCTTTCCAGTGCCCAGTAGGCGCTGGTTCTTGGTCGTCTCCGGCATCGTCGTCCATACCGTTGATGTCTTCGGAGTCGAAGTCTATCATGTTGGTTAGATCGTCGACAGTGGCTACTAAGTGGGTGGTGGGTGGGCTTTGAATTTCTTCGTCGTCCGCATCCCAACTGTCCTAACTGCAGTCCGTCCAGGGCTCTCCTGATAACGAGAGATACTTTAGCGAACTCAAGATGTCGCCAAAAGGTGAGTGTTGAAAGATGTCCGCAGCGGTGAACTCCATGATCGGCGCCCAATCGGATTTGATTGGAGGGGGCACGGGAGGTTCGGAGCCCGGCGAAGAGTCCGGCACCTCGGAGTCACGAGCTTCATGAGGGACACGGTCAGTGTTCGGCTCTATCGCCGTAGAGGTTGCAGCCCCCGAGGCGGTGTCTAGCCACCCGTCCTCGATCTGCGCGGCCGGCTCCAAATTGAAGATCGGAGCGGACTCGTGTGCGACCTCCAGGGTACTGTCCGGCTGCAGAGCTAAATCATGCCCGTCGTGACAGTGCGGCGCACTCGGCTGTGGCTTGAATCCATCGAAGATCAAGTCCCCGCGGATGTCAGCCGTGAAGTTCAAACTTCCAAATTTGACCTGATGGCCAGGGGCGTAGCTTTTGATATGCTCCAGATGGCCAAGAGAATTGGCCCGCAATGCAAAGCCGCCGAATATGAATTTCTGTCCGGGGAGGAAGGTCTCACCCTGGACTGCGTCGTTGTTGATGATCGAAGAAGCCATCGAGCCTATCGGTGACGACACAGAGGAACTCTCAATGAAAGCACCAATGTTGGTGTCAAAACCGGCGGATCTCGGGTAGGGGGTCCCGAACTGTGCGTCTAGGCAGATGGTAACAGGAGACAAGGGACACGATGTTTTAGCCAGGTTCGGGCCCTCTTGATGGAGGTAAAACCCTACGTCCTGCTTGATTGATATTGATGATGTGGGTATTACAAGAGTAGATCTACCACGAGATCAAGGAGGCTAAACCCTAGAAGCTAGCCTATGGTATGATTGTTGTTCGTCCTACGGACTAAAGCCATCTAGTTTATATAGACACCGGAGAAGGCTAGGGTTACACAGAGTCGGTTACAATGGTAGGAGATCTACATATCCGTATTTCCAAGCTTGCCTTCCACGCCAAGGAAAGTCCCATCCGGACACGGGACGAAGTCTTCAATCTTGTATCTTCATAGTCTTGGAGTCCGGCCGATGATGATAGTTCGGCTATCCGGACACCCCCTAGTCCAGGACTCCCTCAGCCTACTTGAATAAGTGTTTTTCAATGAAGGACCTTGGAGAAGCTGCTTACATATTAGGCATCAAGATCTATGTAATAGATCGAGATGTCTCATAGGTCTTTCACAAAGCACATACCTTGATAAGATATTGAAGAAGTTCAATATGGATCAATCCAAGAAGGGGTTCTTGCCTGTTTTGCAAGGTGTGAAATTGAGCTCGGCTCAAAGCCCGACCACGGTAGAAGATCGAGAAAAGATGAGTGTCATCCCCTATGCCTCAGCCATAGGGTCTATTATGTATGCCATGCTGTGTACTAGACCTGATGTAAACCTTGCCGTAAGTTTGGTGGGGAGGTACCAAAGTAATCCCGGCATGGAACACTGGACATCGGTCAAGAATATCCTGAAGTACCTGAAAAGGACTAAGGATATGTTTCTCATTTATGGAGGTGACGAAGAACTCGTCGTAAAGGGTTACGTTGATGCTAGCTTCGACACAGATCTGGATGACTCCAAGTCTCAAACTGGATACATGTATATTTTCAATGGTGCGGCAGTAAGCTGGTGCAGTTGCAAGCAAAGCGTCGGTGCGGGATCTACATGTGAAGCGGAGTACATGGCAGCCTCAGAGGCAGCACATGAGGGAATCTGGATGAAGGAGTTCATTATCGACCTAGGAGTTATTCCCAATGCGTCGGGCCTGATGACTCTTGATACGTCTCCAACGTATCTATAATTTTTGATTGTTCGATGCTATTATATTACTTGTTTTGAATGATTATGGGCTTTATTATACACTTTTATATTACTTTTGGGACTAACCTATTAACCGGAAGCCAGGCCATATTGCTATTTTATTGCCTGTTTCAGTATTCGAAGAAAAGGAATATCAAACGGAGTCCAAATGACGTGCCAATTTTTGAGGATTTTTTATGGACCAAAAGAAGACCACGGAGCATCGGAGTTGGGCCTGAAGAGCTCCGGGATGCCCACGAGATAGGAGGGCATGCCCCTAGGGGGGGGGGGCGCACCCCCCTGTCTCGTGGACGGCCCGAAGACCCCCTTGACGTGAAACCAACGCCAATAATTCCTATAAATACTGAAACTTTTGGGAATTAACCTAGATCGGGAGTTCCGCCGCTGCAAGCCTCTATAGCCACCAAAAACCTCTCGGGAGCCCTTCCCGGCACCCTGCCGGAGGGGGGAACCATCACCGGTGGCCATCTTCATCATCCCGGCGCTCTCCATGATGAGGAGGGAGTAGTTCACCCTCGGGGCTGAGGGTATGTACCAGTAGCTATGTGTTTGATCTCTCTCTCTCTCTCATGTTCTCTCTCGTGTTCCCTCTATGGCACGATCTTGATGTATCCCGAGCTTTGCTATTGTAGTTGGATCTTATGATGTTTCTCCCCCTCTACTCTCTTGTGATGAATTGAGTTTTACCCTTTGAAGTTATCTTATCGGATTGAGTCTTTTATGAGAACACTTGATGTATGTCTTGCCGTGCTTATCTGTGGTGACAATGGGATATCATGTGCCTCTTGATGTATGTTTTGGTGACCAACTTGCGGGTTCCGCCCATGAACCTATGCATAGGGGTTGGCACATGTTCTTGACTCTCCGGTAGAGACTTTGGGGCACTCTTTGAAGTACTTTGTGTTGGTTGGATAGATGAATCTGAGATTGTGTGATGCATATCGTATAATCATGCCCACAGATACTTGAGGTGACAATGGAGTATCTAGGTGACATTAGGGTTTTGGTTGATTTGTGTCTTAAGGTGTTATTCTAGTATGAACTCTATGATGGATTGAGCGGAAATAATAGCTTTATGTTATTTTACTACGAACTCTTGAATAGATAGAACAGAAAGGATAACTTTGAGGTGGTTTTGTACCCTACCATAATCTCTTCGTTTGTTCTCCGCTATTAGTGTCTTTGGAGTGACTCTTTGTTGCATGTTGAGGGCTTGTTATATGATCTATCTATGTTATCGTTGTTGGGAGAACTTGCACTAGTGAAAGTATGAACCCTAGGCCTTGTTTCCTATCATTGCAATACCGTTTACGCTCACTTTTATCGCTCGTTACCTTGCTGTTTTTATTATTTCAGATTACAAAAACCTTTATCTACTATCTATTTTGCACTTGTATCACCATCTCTTCGCCGAACTAGTGCACCTATACAATTTACCATTGTATTGGGTGTGTTGGGGACACAAGAGACCCTTTGTTATTTGGTTGCAGGTTGCTTGAGAGAGACCATCTTCATCCTACGCCTCCTACAGATTGATAAATCTTAGGTCATCCACTTGAGGGAAATTTGCTACTGTCCTACAAACCTGTGCACTTGCAGTCCCAACAACGCCTACAAGAAGAAGGTTGTGTAGTAGACATCAAGCTCTTTTCTGGCGCCGTTGCCGGGGAGGTTAGCGCTTGAAGGTATATCTTTAGATCTTGCAATCGAATCATTTTGTTTCTTGTTTTATCACTACTTTAGTTTATAAAATAAAACTACAAAAAAATGGAGTTGAGTTTGTCTCATACGCTTCGTTTTTTTATATCTTTCGTGAGTATGATGGAAGGGAAAATTGTGCTCAAGTGCTAGAAGAAGAATTACATAGAATGCTTGGCAGGAAATATGTGAATGATGAGCATGATTACAATGTTGTTAGTATGAATTCCTTGAATATCCATGATGCTAATGATATGCAAAGCCACAAGCTTGGGGAAGCTATGTTTGACGAATATGATATTTTTTGTCCCCCAAGTTTTGATGAGCAAATTTATTATGATGAAAGCATGCCTCCTATTTATGCTGATTATATTGATGAAAGTGGATTTGGAAGAGTGTCAACTTTATTTAGTGATGATTCCACTATTTCGGAAGAGGTTCCAATTGATTTTGAGAAAAAAGTTGCTATCTATGATGATTATTGTGATGACTTGTATGCTATTAAGAATAATGATAACCATGAAACTTGTCATCATGATTTTAGTTTTCAATTGGATTATGCCTCACATGATAATTATTTTGTTGAGTTTGCTCCCACTATTATTCATGAGAAGAATTTTTCTTATGTGGAGAGTAGTAAATTTTCTATGCTAGTAGATCATGAAAAGAATGATTTAGGTGATGGTTATATTGTTTAATTCATTCATGATGCTACTGAAAATTATTATGAGGGAGGAACTTACGCTTGTAGGAATTGCAATAATATCAAGTTTTCTCTCTATGTGCTTAAAGTTTTGAAGCTATGCTTGTTTTACCTTCCTTTGCTAGTTGATTATTGTTCCCATAAGTTGTTTTCTCACAAAATCCATATGCATAGGAAGTGTGTTAGACTTAAATGTGCTAGGCATATTCTTCATGATGCTCTCTTTATGTTTCAATTCTTATCCTTTATGTGAGCATCATTGCCATCATCATGCCTAGCTAGAAAGGCATTAAAGAAAAGCGCTTGTTGGGAGACAACCCAATATTTATCCTTACTGTTTTTGTGTGTCCACATGATTATGCTACTGTAGTAATCATGTTTTATAGCGTTTGTTTCAATAAAGTGCCAAGTAGAACCTTTGGGAAGACTTGGGTGAAGTTTATGTGATCTTGCTGTGAAAAACAGAAACTTTAGCGCTCACGAGATTAGCTGTCATTGTTTACTGGAGAGTGATTTTAGGTTGATTCTTTTTGTAGATGATTAATAGAAAAATTTCTCAGGTCCAGCAATTTATTTCAGAATTTTTTGAGTTCCATAAGTATACGTTTGATACAGATTACTACAGACTGTTCTGTTTTTGACAGATTCTGTTTTGTATGTGTTGTTTGCTTATTTTGATGAATCTATGAGTAGTATCGGAGGGTATGAACCATAGAGAAGTTAGAATACAATATATATTACACCAATATGATTTTAGAATGAGTTCATTACAGTACCTAAGTGGTGATTTATTTTCTTATACTAACAGAGCTTACGAGTTTTGTGTTAAGTTTTGTGTGGTTGAAGTTTTCAAGTTTTGGGTAAAGATTCGATGGACTATGGAATAAGGAGTGGCAAGATACTAAGCTTGGAGATGCCCAAAGCACCCCAAGGTAATATTCAAGGACAACCAAGAGCCTAAGCTTGGGGATGCCCCGGATGGCATCCCCTCTTTCGTCTTCGTTCATCGGTAACTTTACTTGGAGCTATATTTTTATTCACCACATGATATGTGTTTTGCTTGGAGCGTCATTTTATTTTGTTAGTTTTTGCTTGCTGTTAGTTAGAATAATGTTTTGCATCTTTAGTTTCAATAAAAAGTCAAGGATAGCCTTTGCCATGCTTATTTTGCTAGTATACATGTTCCTGTTTGAAAACAGAAAGTTTACCGCTGTTGCAAAAATTCCCTAGAAAAGTCAGAGAATGGTATAACGTTGAATCTTTGTGCATATTAAGCTCTGATAAATTTATTACAGTGGGAATTTTAGTTCATAATTTTGGAGTCAGGGAAGTATTGATACTCTTGCATTCTTTACAGACTGTACTGTTTTGGCAGATTGCTGTTATGTTTGCATTGTTTGCACATGTTTGCTTGTTTAATGATTCTATTTGAGGATAGGAGTATTAAATATGCAGAGACATTTAGTATTCAATGTTGAATAATAATTTTAGTGATTTGTTACAGTATAAGATGATAAGGTTTTGCATTGGTTTATACTAACCTATCTCACGAGTTCTTGTTGAGTTTGTTGTGAATGAAGCTTTTGATAAAAAGAGAAACCATGATATGAGAGGAATTAAGGAGACACAAAAGTTCAAGCTTGGGGATGCACAAGGCACCCCAAAATAATATTTCAAGAAGTCTCAAGCATCTAAGCTTGGGGATGCCCCGGTAGGCATCCCACCTTTCTTCTTCACCAACTATCGGTTAGTATCGGTTGAGCCTAAGTTTTTGCTTCTTCACATGAGTTGTGCTATCCTTGCAATGTCTTTTTATTTTGTTTTTCTTGCTGCTTGAATAAGATACCAAGATCTGAAATTCTTTAATGAGAGAGAGTCTTTGCATAGTTGCATAATTATTTAGCTACTCTTTGATCTTCACTTATATCTTTCGGAGTAGTTTGTCGTTTGCTCTAGTACTTCACTTATATCTTTTAGAGCACGGCGGTGGTTATATTTTGAAGAAATTTCTAGTCTCTAATGCTTCACTTATATTATTTTGGGAGTCTTAAACAAAATGGTAATTTGAATGAAAACTATCATATGAAGTGAATTGGATGCTATGGTCAACATGTTGCTTGATAATTGTTTTGAGATATAAAGGTAGTAATGTTAGAGTCATGCTAGTGGGTAATTATGAAATTGAGAAATACTTATATTGAAGTTGGCAAGTCCCGTAGAATGCACGTATGGTAAAAGTTGTGTGACAAATTTGTTGCATGAGGTGCTCTTTTGAGTGTCTTCCTTATGAGTGGCAGTCGGGGACGAGCGATTGTCTTTTCCTATCAATCTATCCCTCTTGGGGCATGCGTAGTAGTACTTTGCTTCGAGGGCTAAGTAGACTTTTGCAATAAGTATATGAGTTCTTTATGACTAATGTGAGTCCATGGATATACGCACACTCATCCTTCCACTTTGCTAGCCTCTCTTATCACCGCGCAACTTTCGCTGGTATTGAACCCATTATTTACCTTCCTCAAACCAGCCACCATACCTACCTATTATGGCATTTCCATAGCCATTCCGAGATATATTGCCATGCAACTTTCCACCGTTCCGTTTATTATGACACGTTTCATCATTGTCATATTGCTCTTTGCATGATCATGTAGTTGACATCGTATTTGTGGCAAGACCACCTTCATAATTTTCATACACGTCGCTCTTGATTCATTGCATATCTCGGTACACCGCCGGAGACATTCATATAGAATCATATCTTGTTCTAGCTTTGAGTTGTAATTCTTGAGTTGTAAATCCATAAAAGTGTGATGATCTTCATTATTAGAGCATTTTCCCAGTGAGGAAAGAATGATGAAGACTATGATTCCCCCACAAGTCGGGATGAGACTTCGGACTTTATAAAAATAAAAGAGGCCAAAGAAGCCCACCAAAAGGAAAGAAAAAAGAGAAAAAGAAAAAAAGGAGAAAGAAAGAAAAAAAGAAAAGAAAAAAATAAAATGAGAGAAAAAGAGAGAAGGGACAATTGCTACTATCTTTTTTTCCACACTTGTGCTTCAAAGTAGCACCATGATCTTCATGATAGAGAGTCTCCTATGTTGTCACTTTCATATACTAAGTGGGAATTTTTCATTATAGAACTTGGCTTGTATATTCCAATGATGGGCTTCCTCAAAGTGCCCTAGGTCTTCATGAGCAAGCAAGTTGGATGCACACTGAGGGAGTCCCAGATTAGGGGGTGTCCGGATGGACGGACTATGACCTTTGGCCGGACTCCTGGACTATGAAGATACAAGATTGAAGACTTCGTCCCGTGTCCGAATTGGACTTTCCTTGGCCTGGAAGGCAAGCTTGGCGATACGGATATGTAGATCTCCTCCCATTGTAACTGACTCTGTGTAACCCTAGCCCTCTCCGGTGTCTATATAAACCGGAGGGTTTTAGTCCATAGGACGAACAACAATCATACCATAGGCTAGCTTCTAGGGTTTAGCCTCTCTGATCTCGTGGTAGATCTACTCTTGTACTACCCATATCATCAATATTAATCAAGCAGGATTAGGGTTTTACCTCCATCGAGAGGGCCCGAACCTGGGTAAAAACATCGTGTCCCTTGTCTCCTTTTACCATCCGCCTAGACGCACAGTTCGGGACCCCCTACCCGAGATCCGCCGGTTTTGACACCGACATTGGTGCTTTCATTAAGAGTTCCTCTGTGTTGTCACCTTTAGGCCCGATGGCTCCTCCGATCATCAACAACGACGCGGTCCAGGGTGAGACTTTTCTCCCCGGACAGATCTTCGTATTCAGTGGCTTTGCACTGTGGGCCAATTCACTTGGCCATCTGGAGCAGATCGAAAGCTACACCCCTGGCCGTCAGGTCAGATTTGGAAGTTTGAACTACACGGATGACATCCGCGGAGACTTGATCTTCGACGGATTCGAGCCACAGCCGAGCGCGCCGCAGTGTCACGATGGGCATGATCTAGCTCTGCCACCGGACAGTGCCCAGAGGGCCACTCAGGTGTCCGCTCCAACCCTTAGCTCGGAGCCGACTACGCCGATCGAGAACGGGTGGCTGGACACCACCTCAGGGGCTGCAATCTCTACGGCGATCGAGCCAAACACCAGTCTTGTCCTTCGCAAAGCTTGTGACTCCAAAGAGCCGGACTCCTTTCCGGACTCCGAGCCTTCCACGCCCCTGCCGATCGAACCCGATTGGGCGCCGATCATGGAGTTCACCGCCGCGGACATCTTTCAGCACTCGCCCTTTGGCGACATTCTGAATTCACTACAGTCTCTCTCTTTATCAGGAGAGCCCTAGCCGGACTATGGACAACAAGGTTGGGATGCGGGCGACAAAATTCGAAGCCCACCCGCCACCCACTTCGTAGCCACTGTCGATGATTTAACCGACATGCTCGACTTCGACTCCGAAGACATCGATGGTATAGACGCCGATGAAGGAGACGACCAAGAACCAGCGCCTGTAGGGCACTGGAAAGCCACCTCGTCATACGACATATACATGGTGGATACCCCAAAAGAAGGGAATGGCGATGGAACAACAGAGGATGACCCCTCCAAGAAACAGCCTAAGCGCCGGTGTCAGCGGCGCCACTCTAAATCCCGCCAAAGCAAAAATGGCGATTCCGGCATGGGAGATAACAACACCCCGGACAGTGCCGAAGACAACCCCCTCCAGCAGGATTTAGCACAGGAGGATGGAGAAGCCAGCCCTCATGAGAGAGTGGCTGACAGAGAGGTCGAGGATGATAATTACATGCCTCCCTCCGAAGACGAGGCAAGCCTCGACGACGATGAATTTGTCGTGCCTGAGGATCCCGTTGAACAAGAGCGTTTCAAACGCAGGCTTATGGCCACGGCAAGCAGCCTCAAGAAAAAACAGCAGCAGCTTAGAGTTGACCAAGACTTGCTAGCCGACCAATGGACTGAAGTCCTTGCGGCCGAAGAGTATGAACTCGAACGCCCCTCCAAGAGCTACCCAAAGCGCAGGCTGCTACCCCGATTAGAGGAGGAAGCAACTAAACCTACATCACCAGCGTATGACACGGCTGACCGGCCACCTTGTGGCTGCGACAGAGAGGCCTCTCGGCCATCAATTCAAGCCGCACCCCGGCGCCGCTCAAAAAGTACCAAGGCACGGGGAAACGCACCAGACCTGCAAGACATATTGGAGGACAAGGCAAGGCAAACAAGATCGATCTACGGATCGCGTGGGCGCCCCACGACACGTGACGATAACCGTCACGCCGGATATGGCAAATACGGCCAGGCTAAACACATCAGACAAAGCTCATCCGAGCTACTGCGTGATATAGCCCAGTACAGAGGCGCCGCACACCCACTATGCTTCACAGATGAAGTAATGGATCATCAAATCCCCGAGGGCTTTAAACCCGTAAACATCGAATCATACGATGGCACAACAGATCCTGCGGTATGGATCGAGGATTATCTCCTTCATATCCACATGGCCCGCGGTGATGATCTACATGCTATCAAATACCTCCCACTCAAGCTTAAAGGACCAGCTCGACATTGGCTTAACAACTTGCCAGCAGAGTCAATTGGTTGCTGGGAGGACCTGGAATCCGCATTTCTTAACAATTTCCAGGGCACCTATGTGCGACCAGCAGACGCCGATGACCTAAGCCACATAATTCAGCAGCCAGAGGAATCGGCCAGACAATTCTGGACACGGTTCTTAACCAAGGAAAATCAAATAGTCGACTGTCCGGACGCAGAGGCCCTCGCAGCCTTCAAGCATAACATCCGAGACGAATGGCTTGCCCGGCACCTAGGACAGGAAAAGCCGAAATCCATGGCAGCCCTCATGACACTCATGACCCGCTTTTGCACGGGAGAAGACAGCTGGCTAGCTCGTAGCAATAACATGACCAAGAGCCCTGGTAATTCGGATACCAAGGACAACAATGGCAGGTCGCGTCGCAACAAGCACAAGCGCCGCATTAACAGCGACAATACTGAGGATATGGCAGTCAATGCCGGATTCAGAGGCTCTAAACCTGGTCAGCGGAAAAAGCCATTCAAAAGAAATACTCCGAGCCCGTCCAGTTTAGACCGGATTCTCGATTGCTCGTGCCAGATACACGACACCCCCGAACAACCAGCCAATCACACCAACAGGGATTGTTGGGTGTTCAAGCAGGCAGGCAAGTTAAGTGCCGAAAACAGAGACAAGGGGCCGCATAGCAATGACGAGGAGGAGCCCCGGCCGCCGAACAACAGAGGATAGAAGGGTTTTCCCCCACAAGTGTGGACGGTGAACATGATATACGCAACCCACATCCCCAAAAGGGAACGGAAGCGTGCGCTCAGGGACGTATATGCGTTGGAGCCAGTCACTCCAAAGTTCAACCCATGGTCCTCCTGCCCGATCACTTTTGATCAAAGGGACCACCCCACTAGCATTCGTCACGGTGGATTCGCCGCATTGGTCCTAGACCCAATCATTGACGGATTTCACCTCACTAGAGTCCTCATGGATAGCGGCGGCAGCCTAAACCTACTTTATCAGGATACAGTGCAAAAAATGGGCATAGATCCCTCAAGGAGTAAACCCACAAAGACGACCTTTAAAGGCGTCATACCAGGTGTAGAGGCCAGCTGTACAGGCTCAGTTACACTTGAAGTGGTCTACGGATCCCCGGATAATTTCCGAAGCGAGGAGTTAATCTTCGACATAGTCCCGTTCCGCAGTGGCTATCACACCCTGCTCGGGCGAACCGCATTTGCAAAGTTCAATGCGGTGCCGCACTACGCATATCTCAATCTCAAGATGCCAGGCCCTCGAGGAGTCATTACGGTTAATGGAAACATCGAACACTCTCTCCGAACAGAGGAGCACACGGCAGCCCTCACGGCGGAAGTACAAAGTAGCCTCTCAAGGAAATTCTCCAGTCCGGCTGTTAAACGTCCGGACACCGTCAAGCGCGCCCGGAGTAACCTACAACAAGACCGTCTGGCACGTTCCAAGCAAGCATAGCAGTGCGGCCCCAACCCCAGCCCTCGCAAACTCGCGAAACCAGTACCACACGTACATAATTACGCTCTGGAAATACCATGGGCATAAGGGGAGGGGCACAACCACGACACGCCCAGAATTTGGCTCAACCGCACTAGGGGCTCCCGATTTTGTCATTTCTCTTTTCTTACTTTCAGGACTCCACTTTCAGGAAGGCCTGTCGGCAGTACAATCACCGAACACATGATACAACAGCCAGGGAGACAGCAAGCCACCTCGAACGTCCAGGTGGTCTCTATAACGAGCTAAATACCTGTCTTACTTAAAGTCTCGCAGCTTGCCCCTGGAGGGGGACATGTCAAATAATCCCGTCTCTTGCTTATCGCACTATTTGTATCGTTCTGCTTTCATAGCAGCCCTTTAATAAACAATACATAGCTCTTGTCTATTATTGCATTCATTTTTTATGTAAATATGTTCAGTTATGACATTATGCAACCGTACACTTTGGTACGGCCAATACACCAGGGGCTTAAGTACCCCAGAATACGGTGTGAGAAGACCGAACACTCTCATGAGTGCGGCACCCCGAACTTATAGCATTATATGCATTGGCTCCAAATCATGTCTTGGGTCAATAGTTGGGTTTGCCCGGCTCCCATGTTTTGGTACCTTACGTTCCGCTATATCGGCTAAGGTAGCGCTGGGAGAACTACTGCGATTGTGCCCCAGTTGAGCTGGATTAACACCTCAGTAGAGAAAGCTAAAACTGACCATCATGATAGGGCGAGAGCCAGTCGCTGTTCGAGAGGTTTTTCGAGTCCCTAAATACTTATGCCGCTTAGAGCGAGGAGCTGGATTTGTCCGACCTAGGCATGGATAGTGCCCCGAACTCGGTCTTCTGAATACTAGGGGCTTCGCTGAAATTTAAAATTATAGAATTCTATGGCTAAGTGAGAGTGATAAAGCATTATAAGTCCGATTGCCTTGTTCGTTGTGCTGAGCGCCTCCGTCGAAGGACCCAAGAACGGGAACAAGAGCACTCAGGTTTATCCCGAACACCCCAGCACTCGTGGCATGGGGGTAGAAGCCGACGACTTGCATCTCTCAGATTTAATAAACGGCCGCACAGAAGGTAATATTTTAAATTCAAAAAGCGTTGCTTAGCGCATATGAACAAGTTTTCAGCGCACATGATAAACACGAGCGAATTTACTCAAAAAATTACATCCCTGGTACATTCATTCGCCACAAGGGGGCACCCTTCAGGACGCCCTCATAATACATTTCGGGCCTGCGATGCTCCTTCCCCTCCGGTGGCCCATCTGTCACCAGCTTCTCAGCATCCAGCTTGCCCCAATGCACTTTAGCACGGGCAAGGGCTCTACGGGCGCCTTCAATGCATACGGAGCGCTTGATGACTTCAAGCCATGGACAGGTATCCACCAGCCGCCTCACCAGCCCAAAGTAGCTCTCAGGCAGGACCTCCCCAGGCCACAGCCGTCCTATAAGGCCCTTCATGGCCTGTTCGGCTACCTTATGGAGCTCGACCAGCTACTTCAGCTGGTCGCTCAAGGGCACCGGTTGTCCGGCCTCAGCATACTGGGACCAGAACACCTTCTCCGTCGAGCTCCCTTCTTCGGCTCGGTAGAATGCGACGGCGTCGGACACACTGCAGGGCAGATCTGCGAATGCTCCTGGAGAGCTCCAGATTCGGGTCAGTAACACGTAATTCACTTTCACATGCTTGCTTTGCATAAAGAATGCCTTACCCGCCACTATCTTTTTCATCGCCTCAATCTCTTGGAGGGCTTTTTGGGCTTCGGCCTTGGCAGATTTGGCGCTTTCAAGTGCCGAGGCAAGCTCAGACTCTCGAGTCTTTGAGTCAAGCTCTAAACTCTCGTGTTTTTTCATGAGAGCTTTGAGCTCTTGCCGCACCTCCGCCACCCGCGCCTCTTGTTTCTCTCGCTCGATGCGCTCCATGGCCGCATTGTCTTTGGCCTTGGACATCGCTTCCTTCAGGGTCGCCTCCTTGGTTGTGGCCCCTGTAACATTTAGGTTGGTCCTGTCACTATTTGCAACCAGGTATTTTTATATATACTTACATAAGGTACTACCTACCTTCCTTGTCCTCGAGCCGCTTCTTGGCAAGGCCGAGCTCGTTCTCGGACCGCTCGAGGCTCTGCTTCAATGCATCAACCTCCGCAGTCAGTGCGGCAGAGGTCAGCAGCGCAACCTGCAGTCCCATATTGACATATTTATGTTAGACTCCTGCGTATATCTTTTTAGATCCTGAGTCCGGCTTTTCTTTCCGAACACCAAACTGAGCATCAGGGGCTACTGTCTATGCAGTAACATTTTTACATGTTTCAAATACATACCTCAAAGCCTGTTAGAAGGCTGGCACAGGCTTCTGTTAGCCCGCTCTTGGCGGACTGAACCTTCTGGATCACCGCACTCATAATAGTGCGGTGCTCCTCGTCGATGGAGGCACCGTTAAGCACCTCCAGCAAATTGTCCGGTGCCTCCGGTTGGACGGAGGCCACCGGCGTCGTAGGTTTGCCCTTCTTGCGAGGGGGCCGCCTGCCGGACTCCGGAACCACTGAAGGTTTCGGTGCGGTGTCCGGCCCAGGGCCGGACTTAGATCCCTCTGGGGTTTTATCCCCTTTGGACCTGGAGTCCGGGAGGTCGCCTTGCGGTGCCTCCAGGACCACCTCCTCCTGGCTTAGCCCCTTTTGGGACTCCACCTTGGCATCGTCCGTAGGGCGAGGGGAGGTAGCAGTCGGGAGTGAAAGACTATTCACATTCGACGAATCCAGGGAGCCGCTGGACGAATCGTCGAGCTGAGCCTTGGGCGGACTGCATGATTATATTCGGCATCAAAAGGTACTGTGCACTAAAGGAACGCCATGAGTTATTCTGGTATTCGAATACTTACGATGTTGCCAGGGGCTTGGCCTTGGTTGGCCACTCCTCTCCACCGTCTTCAGCGTCGGAGGCGTAGTCCGGAAGAAGGGTCTTCCCCTTCTTGGACCCTCCGGCCTCCCCGGTTGGGGCGGCCTTCCTTTTATTTCCTCCCCCCGTTGGAGGGGGAGAGGCTTCTTCCTCCTCCTCCTCGTCTTCGGAGGAGGAGTGTGCTTTGGGGTCGTCGGGCGATGAGTCCGACACCACCAGGCGCCGGGAGTTCCTTCAAGTTCCCGTGGACTTCTTCTTGGCCTTCTTCTCCGGCACCACGTGAGGTGCCGGAACTAGCAGCTTTGCCAAGCGGGCGCCTGTTGGGCCTTCGGGCAAAGGAGCCGGACAGTCGATCTGTCCGGACGTCCTCTTCCAGTCCTGTCAAAGGAGCGGGAGCTTAGATCCCGCATAGAGTCAAACTATGAAAAAACGAGTATCCTGTAAAGGGTAAAACAAGGTTACCGCACTGGCTTGGCGCTTCGCATAGAATCCGTGATCCACGGTAATTGGAGGGGAAACCTCGAAGCCCTTGAATAGCACCTTCCAGGCTTCTTCGTGCGTTGTGTCGAAGATCCTGGACAAAGTCTGGTGCTGGGCCGGGTCAAACTCCCACAAGTTGAAAGCCCGTCGTTGACACGGGAGGATCCGGCGGAAGAGCATGACCTGGACTACGTTGACAAGTTTAACCTTCTTGTCCATCAGGTTTTGGACACAGGTTTGGAGTCCGATCACCTCTTCCGAATTACCCCACGACAGGCCCGTCTCTTTCCAAGAGGTGAGCCGTGTGGGGATGCCAGATCAAAATTCGGGGGCCGCTGCCCATTCAGGGTCGTGCGGCTCGGTGATGTAGAACCACCCCGATTGCCACCCCTTGATGGTTTCCACAAAGGAGCCCTCGAGCCATGTGATGTTGGGCATCTTGCCCACCATGGCACCTCCGCACTCCGCCTGCTGGCCACCCACTACCTTCGGCTTGACATTGAAGGTCTTCAGCCATAAGCCGAAGTGGGGCTTGATGCGGAGAAAGACCTCGCACACGACGATAAACGCCGAGATGTTGAGGATGAAGTTCGGGGCCAGATCATGGAAATCCAGGCCGTAGTAGAACATGAGCCCCCGGACAAATGGGTGGAGTGGGAGGCCCAGTCCACGGAGGAAATGGGGGAGAAACACCACCCTCTCATGGGGCCTAGGGGTGGGGATGAGCTGCCCCTCATCTGGGAGCCAGTGCGCGATGTCATTGGACAAGTATCTGGCTTTCCTCAACTTTTTGATTTTCCCCTCCATGACGGAGGAAGCCATCCACCTGCCTTCCGCTCCGGACATGGTTGGAGAGGGTTGAGGTGGGAAGTGCGGACTTGGGCGCTGGAGCTCGAGTGCGCGGAGATGGATAAGCAAAGGAGAAAGAAGGCGTAAATGGAAAGAGAGGATCCTTATCCCCTTATATGGGCGGACGAAACTATGTACCCCCACCAGCCTAGTAAAACTCGCTTATCTCCCAAGCACCGTGATTAATGGCACGGTTGGGTTACCCACTCCCGTATTGATGAGAACCCCGGAATAAGGGGACACGATCTTTGCTTTGACAACACGTGCCAAGGAAACCGCCTCGCTAAACGTGCTGAGGTGGGACAGTAAAACGATTCGAATAGAGGCTTGGCTGTGGCATGAGGTCACGCTATGAAATACGTCAACAGATTAGATTTGTACAAATATTATTCTCTCTACAGTGGTATGTGGAACTTATTTTGCAGAGGCGGACACTATCCTTGTGTTCAACATCTTCTATGAAGTATTCGGAGGAGGAACCCGCCTTGCAATGCCGAAGACAATTTGCGCGCCGGACTCGTCGTCATTGAAGCCTGGTTCAGGGGCTACTGAGGGAGTCCCGGATTAGGGGGTGTCCGGATGGCCGGACTCCTGGACTATGAAGATACAAGATTGAATACTTCGTCCCGTGTCCGGATGGGACTTTCCTTGGTGTGGAAGGCAAGCTTGGCGATACGAATATGTAGATCTCCTCCCATTGTAACCGACTCTGTGTAACCCTAGCCCTCTCTAGTGTCTATATAAACCGGAGGGTTTTAGTCCGTAGGACGAACAACAATCATACCATAGGCTAGCTTCTAGGGTTTAGCCTCTCTGGCCTCGTGGTAGTCTACTCTTGTACTACCCATATCATCAATATTAATCAAGCAGGAGTAGGGTTTTACCTCCATCGAGAGGGCCCGAACCTGGGTAAAAACATCATGTCCCTTGTCTCCTGCTACCATCCGCCTAGACGCACAGTTCGGGACCCCCTACCCGAGATCCGCCGGTTTTGACACCGACACACACCCACTTAGTTTCTTTTGTTGAGCTTTCATATATTTATAGCTCTAGTGCATCCGTTGCATGGCAATCCCTACTCACTCACATTGACATCTATTAATGGGCATTTCCATATAGCCCGTTAGTACGCCTAGTTGATGTGAGACTATATTCTCCCTCTTTTTGTCCTCACAACCACCACCATATACCACCATAGTGTTATGTCCATGGCTTGCGCTCATGTATTGCGTAAGAGTTGAAAAAGCTGAAGCGCGTTAAAAAGTATGAACCAATTGCTCGTTTCATCATCGGGGTTATGCATGAAGGGAGTATTTTGTGTAATGAAAATGAAGCATGGCCTAACTATATGATTTTGTAGGGACAAGCTTTCTTTGGCTATGCTATTTTCATAGGACATGATTATTTGGTAGTATGCTTTGAAGCATTATTATTTTTATGTTTTATAAGCTTTTATCTTGAATCATTTGGATCTGAACATTCATGCCACAATAAAGAGAAATTACATTGAGAATCATGCTAGGTAGCATTCCACATCAAAAATTCTATTTTTATCATTTACCTACTCGAGGACGAGCAGGAATTCAGCTTGGGGATGCTTGATACGTCTCCAACGTATCTATAATTTTTGATTGTTCCATGCTATTATATTACTTGTTTTGAATGATTATGGGCTTTATTATACACTTTTATATTACTTTTGGGACTAACTTACTAACCGGAAGCCCAGCCCATATTGTTATTTTATTGCCCGTTTCAGTATTTTGAAGAAAAGGAATATCAAAGGGAGTACAAATGACGTGCCAATTTTTGAGGATTTTTTATGGACCAAAAGAAGACCAGGAGCATCGGAGTTGGGCCAGAAGAGCTCCGGGCTACCCACCTAGGGGCGCGCCCTCCTATCTCGTGGACAGCCCGGAGACCCCCCTGACGTGAAACCAACGCCAATAATTCCTATAAATACTGAAACTTTGGGAATTAACCTATATCGGGAGTTCCGCCACCGCAATCCTCTGTAGCCACCAAAAACCTCTCGGGAGCCCTTCCCGGCACCCTGCCGGAGGGGGGAACCATCACCGGTGGCCATCTTCATCATCCCGACGCTCTCCATGACGAGGAGGGAGTAGTTCACCCTCGGGGCTGAGGGTATGTACCAGTAGCTATGTGTTTGATCTCTCTCTCTCTTGTGTTCTCTCTTGTGTTCCCTCTATGGCACGATCTTGATGTATCCTGAGCTTTGCTATTGTAGTTGGACCTTATGATGTTTCTCCCCATCTACTCTCTTGTGATGAATTGAGTTTTTCCCTTTGAAGTTATCTTATCGGATTGAGTCTTTTATGAGAACACTTGATGTATGTCTTGCCGTGCTTATCTGTGGTGACAATGGGATATCATGTGCCTCTTGATGTATGTTTTGGTGACCAACTTGCGGGTTCCGCCCATGAACCTATGCATAAGGGTTGGCACACGTTCTTGACTCTCCGGTAGAGACTTTGGGGCACTCTTTGAAGTACTTTGTGTTGGTTGAATAGATGAATCTGAGATTGTGTGATGCATATCGTATAATCATGCCCATGGATACTTGAGGTGACAATGGAGTATCTAGGTGACATTAGGGTTTTAGTTGATTTGTGTATTAAGGTGTTATTCTAGTATGAACTCTATGATGGATTGAGCGGAAAAAATAGTTTTATGTTATTTTACTATGAACTCTTTAATAGATAGAACAGAAAGGATAACTTTGAGGTGGTTTCGTACCCTCTCTCTTCGTTTGTTCTCCGCTATTAGTGTCTTTGGAGTGACTCTTTGTTGCATGTTGAGGACTTGTTATATGATCTATCTATGTTATTATTGTTGAGAGAACTTGCACTAGTGAAAGTATGAACCCTAGGCCTTGTTTCCTGTCATTGCAATACCGTTTACGCTCACTTTTATCGCTCATTACCTTGCTGTTTTTATTATTTCAGATTACAAAAACCTTTATCTACTATCTATTTTGCACTTGTATCACCATCTCTTCGCCGAACTAGTGCACCTATACAATTTACCATTGTATTGGGTGTGTTGGGGACACAATAGACTCTTTGTTATTTGGTTGTAGGGTTGCTTGAGAGAGACCATCTTCATCCTACGCCTCCTACGGATTTATAAACCTTAGGTCATCCACTTGAGGGAAATTTGCTACTGTCCTACAAACCTGTGCACTTGCAGGCCCAACAACGTCTACAAGAAGAAGGTTGTGTAGTAGACATCAACTCTCTTTTGTGACAACACTAGAGCTATTGCCCTTGCCAAGGAGCCCAGGTTTCACAAGAAGACCAGGCATATCAAGCGTTGCTTCAACTCCATTCGTGAAAATTTTCAAGATGGAGACATAGATATTTGTAAAGTGCATACAGATCTGAATGTCGCAGATCCATTGACTAAACCTCTTCCACGGGCAAAACATGATCAACACCAGAACTCTATGGGTGTTCGATTCATCACAATGTAACTAGATTATTGACTCTAGTGCAAGTGGGAGATTGTTAGAAATATGCCCTAGAGGCAATAATAAAATGGTATTATTATATTTCCTTGTTCATGATAATTGTCTATTGTTCACGCTATAATTGTATTGACCGGAAAGCGTAATACATGTGTATATACATAGACCACAACATGTCCCTAGTGAGCCTCTAGTTGACTAGCTCATTGATCAACATATGGTCATGGTTTCCTGACTATGGACATTGGATGTCATTGATAACGGGATCACATCATTAGGAGAATGATGTGATGGACAAGACCCAATCCTAAGAATAACACAAGATCGTGTAGTTCGTTTGCTAAAGCTTTTCTAATGTTAAGTATCATTTCCTTAGACCATGAGATTGTGCAACTCCCGGATACCGTAGGAATTCTTTGGGTGTACCAAATGTCACAACATAACTGGGTGGCTATAAAGGTGCACTACAGGTATCTCTGAAAGTGTCTGTTGGGTTGGCACGAATCGAGACTGGGATTTGTCACTCCGTATGACGGAGAGGCATCTCTGAGCCCACTCGATAATGCATCATCATAATGAGCTCAATGTGATTAAGTAGTTGCTCATGGGATCATGCATTACGAAATGAGTAAAGTGACTTGCCGGTAACGAGATTGAACGAGGTATTGGGATACCGACGATCGAATCTCGGGCAAGTAACGTACCGATTGACAAATGGAATTGTATACGGGATTGCTTGAATCCTCGACATCGTGGTGTATCCGATGAGATCATCGTGGAACGTGTGGGAGACAACATGGGTATCTAGATCCCATTGTTGGTTATTGGCCGGAGAGCTGTCTCGGTCATGTCTGCATGATTCCCGAACCCGTAGGGTCTACACACTTAAGGTTCGATGACGCTAGGGGTATAGGGAAGGTTTGTACATGGTTACCGAATGTTGTTTGGAGTCCCGGATGAGATCCCGAACGTCACAAGGATTTCCGAAATAGTTCAGAGGTGAAGATTTATGTATGGAAAGTCATCATACGGTCACCGAAAGTATTCGGTGGTTTACCGGTATTGTACCGGGACCACCGAAGGGGTTCCGACGGTCCACCGGGAGGGTCCACCTGCCGCGGAGGGCTCTATGGGCTGTATGTGGAAGGGAACCAGCCCATAAGTGGGCTGGGCGCCAACCCCTAGGGCCATGCGCCTAGGGTTGGGGGGCGGGACCCTAAAGGGGGCGCCCCCTTGGCTTGGGGGGCAAGCCCCCTCCCCTTGGCTGTCGCCCCCCTCTAGATCTCATCTAGAGGGGCCGGCCCCCTTCCCCCTTCACCCTATAAATAGAGGGGAGGAGGGAGGGCAGCCGCACCACATCCAAGGCGCAACCCTCCCCCTACCCAACACCTCTCCTCCTCCGTTTGAGCTTAGCGAAGCCCAGGCGGAGAACCGCTGCTCCACCACCACCACGTTGTCGTGCTGCTGCTGGAGCTGTCTTCCTCAACCTCTCCCTCCTCCTTGCTGAACCAAGGCGCGGGAGACGTCACCGGGCTGCACGTGTGTTGAACGCGGAGGTGTCATTGTTCGGCGCTTAGATCGGAATCCACCGCGATCTGAATCGCTATGAGTACGACTCCTTCATCCTGTTCTTGTAACGCTTCCGTGTCGTGATCTTCAAGGGTATGAAGATGCACTCCTGAGGGAGTCCCGGATTAGGGGGTGTCCGGATGGCTGGACTAAGACCTTTGGCCGGACTCCCGGACAATGAAGATACAAGATTGGAGACTCCGTCCCGTGTCCGGATGGGACTTTCCTTGGCGTGGAAGGCAAGCTTGGCGATACGATATGAAGATCTCCTCCCATTGTAACCGACTCTGTGTAACCGTAGCCCTCTCCGGTGTCTATATAAACCGGAGGGTTTTAGTCCGTAGGACGAACAACCATACGATAGGCTAGCTTCTAGGGTTTAGCCTCTCTGATCTCGTGGTAGATCTACTCTTGTACTACCCATATCATCAATATTAATCAAGCAGGAGTAGGGTTTTACCTCCATCGAGAGGGCTCGAACCTGGGTAAAAACATCGTGTCCCTTGTCTCCTGTTACCATCCGCCTAGACGCACAGTTCGGGACCCCCTACCCGAGATCCGCCGGTTTTGACACCGACATTGGTGCTTTCATTGAGAGTTCCTCCGTGTCATCGCCTTTAGGCCCGATGTCTTCTTCAATCGTCAACCACGACACGGTCCAGGGTGAGACCTTTCTCCCCGGACAGATCTTCGAATTCGGCGGCTTCGCACTGCGGGCCAACTCATTTGGCCATCTGGAGCATATCGAAAGATACGCCCCTGGCCATCAGGCCAGGTTTGGAAGCTTAAACTACACGGCCGACATCCGCGGGGACTTGATCTTCGACGGATTCGAGCCACATCCGAGCACGCCGCACTGTCACGATGGGCATGATTTAGCTCTGCCGCCGGACAACGCCTAGAGCATCGCTCAGGTGTCCGCTCCGACCATTAGCTTGGAGCCCCCTGCGCCAGTCGGGGACGGACGGTTGGACGCCGCCCCCGAAGCCGCAATCTCTATGGTGATAGAGCTGGATACCAGCCTAGTCCTTCGCAGGGCCCGTGACTCCAAGGTGCCGGACTCTGCTCTGGACTCCGTATATCCCGCACCTCTTCCGATCGAGCCCGATCGGGCTCCGGTCACGGAGTTCACCGCCTCGGACGTCCTTCAGCACTCACCCTTTGGCGATATTCTAAATTCACTAAAGTCTCTCTCTTTGTCGAGAGAACCCCGACCGGACTACGGTCAGCATGGTTGGGATGCGGATGACGAAGAAATTCGAACCCCACCCACCACCCACTTGGTAGCCACTGTCGACGATCTAACCGACATGCTCGATTTCGACTCCGAAGACATCGACGGTATGGACGCCGATAAAGGAGACGAACAGGAACCAGCACCTATAGGGCGCCGGAAAGCCACCTCATTATACGATGTATACATGGTGGACACACCTAACAGAAATGACAACGAGGATCAAACGGACGCGGCCAGGGATCGCTCCCTCGAAAAACAATCAAAGCAGCGGCGTAAGCGCAAGGCCAAGCCCCACCTCGACAAAGACCCAGCCATAGAGCAGGGTGAATCAACGGAAGACGAACATGCCGTCGAGCATGCGTACAAACAGGGCGGGCAATCCGAACAACCAATCCTCGGGAAAGATAATAGCCCGGATGACCTCACGCCGGACAAATTGCTGGAACATCAGAACCTCCACCAAAGGCTCGTTGCCACTGCACGTAGCCTAAAAAAGCAGAAGCGGAGACTACTACCGGAATTTGATGAAGAGGCCATAAAGCCCCCATAGTCAAAAAATAAGGAAGCCACAAGGTCGGATAGACGACCCTACGATCAATCTCATGCATCAAAGGACGCCGCACTCAATACGGCGCGTGATCCGTCCAAGAATTTGCATCAAAAAACTGGCCCAACCAGATCCATCTATAGGCCAAGAAAGCAAGCTCCAGTGAGCGATGCAATACAAAAAATACCCGAACATCGCGGCACGCCTAAATACAGGGGCGCCGCACACCCCCTATGTTTTACCGATGAGGTGCTGGACCATGAATTTCCAGCCGGATTCAAGCCCGTGAACATAGAAGCATACGACAGAACAACTGACCCTGGAGTCTGGATCGAGGACTACATCCTCCACATACACATGGCCAGAGGAGATGACCTCCACGCCATAAAATACTTACCCCTTAAGCTCAAAGGCCCAGCCCGGCATTGGCTTAAAAGCCTTCCCGAAAACACCATGGGAAGTTGGGAAGTGCTTGAGGATGCTTTCCGGGCAAATTTTCAAGGGACCTATGTCCGACCCCCGGATGCGGATGATCTGAGTCATATAAGTCAGCAGCCCGGAGAGTCAGCCCGGAAGCTCTGGAACAGATTCCTTATTAAAAAGAATCAGATAGTCGACTATCCGGACGCAGAGGCCCTAGCATCTGTCAAACATAGCGTCCGAGATGAATGGCTCGCCAGACACCTCGGGCAAGAAAAACCGCAAACAATGGCCGCGTTAACAAGCCTCATGACCCGCTTTTGCACAGGAGAGGATAGCTGGTTGGCAAGAAGCAGCACCAGCGACCCGAATACGTCCGAACCCAGAGATGGGAATGGGAAGCCGCATCGTAACAAAGAACCGCGCCGGATCAAGGACAACAGCCCGATGAGCACGACAGTGAAAGCCGGATTCAAAAGCTCTCGACAAAATCAGAAAAGCCGCCCCCCAAAGACGATAGGGACGAGCTATCCAACCTCAACAAAATATTGGACAAAATATGTCAAATCCACAACACTCCTGGGAGGCCTGCAAACCATACCCACAGAGATTGTTGGGTCTTTAAGTAGTCCGGCAAACTCAACGCCGAACACAAGGGGGTCGACACACCAAGCGAAGATGACGATGCACCCCACAAGCAGAACATCGGAGAACAAAAGAAGTTCCCACAAGAAGTCAAGACAGTAAATCTACTTCATGTGACAAAAGGAAAAGCAGAACGACACGTACGAAGACACGCGCCGTATGGCCAGCCCCAGAGGAGCAACGCCACTGGTTGTTACAACCAATCACCTTCGATCATCAGGATACTCCAAAGGAGACCGGAACGCAGGCTGGACTGCCTTGGTCGTAAATCCAATTATTAACGGACTCCAATTTACAAACGCCCTTATGGACGGCGGCAGCGACTTGAACCTGTTATATCAGGACACAGTCCGCAAACTCGGGTAAACCCAGCTATAATCCACCTTGGCAACACTTCCTTTCAAGGAGTCACGCCAGGCCCGGATACCCCAAGTATGGGTTCCCTTACGCTAGAAGTCATGTTCGGTTCACCCAACAACTTCCGAAGCGAAAAGCTAACATTCCACATCGCCCATTCGTAAGTTGCTATCAAGCGCTACTGGGACATGAAGCTTTCGCCCGCTTTAACGCAATACCGCATTATGCATCCCTTACACTCAAAATGCCCGGCCCAAAGGGCATCATTTCATTACAGGGGAACATAAATTGACCCCCAAAGTACGGGCAAAGGTGCGGCCGCCTGGACAGCTGCCCACAAATCCAGCCCTACTATCCCGGACACGGCTCGACGAGTCCGGCGTAAACATGCTTAATAGCCGCATAACCCCGTACAAGGGGCTCCGTGTGCTCACGCCCGGAGACAATATGGCTCAACTCTTGCTCCAACTATATTGTGTTTATTTTAATATAGATTTCTCGCACGCTTATTTTTTTACTAAGTTCCTCTCTTTCGCAGACGAACATCGTGCTACGCCCGTCCAGGATACAGCACAACGGAGACACAGACGCAGACGTGCAGCAGGGACCCGTTTCAAGGATTCTTTTCAGATTAAGACCCTGTGTAAACCTTTTTTACTATATCTTGTTGATAACATCCCCCGGTTTTCTCTATAACCGAGGAGGAGACTGGCGTCTTGGCATGTGGCCACGCCAGAATTTTTGCGCGTACCTGGACACCAGGGGCTTTTTTACCAAGGGCTCTATTTCGGCCCGTCCTCATAAAGACCGAATACCTTAGGGAGTGTTCGGCGTCGCGAGTTTGGCCCTATATGCATCAGCTCCGAATCATGTCTTTGGTCAAATGTTGGGTTTTCCTGACTCCTGTGTTTTGCTGCCTTACGTTCCGTTATATCGGTAACGCGGCACCAGGAGAACTACTGCGATTGTGCCCCGGTTCGGCCAGGTGAGCACCTTAGTAGAGAAAGCCGAAAACTGACTGTCATGTATAGCGAGAGACTGGTCAACCACTCGATGACTTTCGGAATCTTTAGGATTCCCCCGCATTAACAAAGGGCCACTTCCCAGTCAGGCACACTTGCGCCCCGAATTCGGGCAAGCGCGGTGCCCCTAGGGGCTATTCAGTAGCCCCACTGTCAAACTCCTATGGCTAAGTGAAAGTGATAAAGCATTATAGTCCGGTTGCCTAGTTCGCCGCGCCACCACCTCCTTTGTAGGACCAAGACGTTGGATTAAGTGTGAAAAGGCGCCTTTTTGCGAACACCCCCGCATTCTATGCGTGGGGGCTGAAGCCAACGACTGCCATCTTTCAGGTTATATACAAATATATACATTAAACGGCCGCACAGGAGGCATCATGATTCTTGCAAGCACAAGTATAAAAACTTTTCTCATAAAAAATTCATTTTACAAATAGTATAAGCTATTCGAACATAACATCCTTCGAGCACTGCGACTCTATTATACGAGCGCCAGGAAGAACTTCCTCAAAATAGTGCTTGGCAGGTACTCGGCTTTCGTCCGAATCCCGGGACGCAACAACACTGGCCTTCATATCTGCCCAGTATGTTTTGACACGGGCAAGAGCCATCTGTGCGCCCTCTATGCACGCCGACCTCTTCATTGCATCAGCATGCGGCACCGAACCAAGGAACTGCTGCACCAAGCCAAAATAACTCTTCGGCTCCGGCTTCTCCGGCCACAGACGACTCGCAACATACCTCATGACGAGTCCGGATAACCTGTTCAGCTCCGCCCAGGTGGCCAAACGGTCGAATACTGACAGTGGGCGTTCTGGATTGTGGAACTGCGACCAAAAAAGCTCTTCCAATCCATGGTCACCTCGGCTGCGGAAGTGTTCGGTCGCGTCCGTCGCACTTGCTGCCAAATCCAGATAAGCGTTTTCCGCACTCCACTGCCGGTCTAATGGAGCATACTTGGGGTCTCCGAACTTCATCCGCAGCATATAAGGCTTTCCAGCCATGATATCTCTGTTCTGACGTAGCTCCTCCTTCATCGCTCTCATTGCAGAGCGAGTATCCTTGGCTTCGGCAGTGATCTTTTCAAGGTCCTTCTGAGCCGCCCTATCTTCTTGTTCAAGAAATTTACAGCGGTCGGTAGCATCCTTCAATTTTATGGCCGTCTCGGCTATTACCTTCTTGCTCTGGCAGTGAGCAGCCTATTCGGCTTTTAGCTCTTCAGCCGCTTTAATGGCAGCCGCATCACTTTTCCTTGCTTGCTCCTTGGCTCGGGCAAGTTCCGCCCGAAGGTTCTCCACGGCAGTAGCACCATCTACATCAAGCACATATATATAAGGACCGAGCATCGAGCTCCTATTACCGGGTGTCTTGGGAACATACCTTGAGCCTCGTCTAGCCGCTTATTTACAAGCGCGATGTCGGCATCTGCTACGTCAAGTTGCCGCTTTAGTTCGGCAGATTCATCAGTCCGGCTAGCCACCGAACGCCTCGCCACCTTCATGGAATAGGCGACATATTATACCTGGGGTTATGATCCTATGTGCGCCGTCACTCGTGATGACACACAGAGTCTCAGGGGCTACTATTCATACAGGGCACATTTAATATGTGGCTCTACCAAAAGGTACACCTTTTTACGTACCTCAAAGCCTGTTAGCAAACTCCTGGCAGCCTCGTACAATCCGCTTTCCGCGGATGAAATCCTTCCAATCACCGTATTCATCAACATACGGTGTTCTTCTGAGATGGACGCCCTACCAAGCACATCCTTCAGCCCCTCCGACGGCGCGCCAGAGGGTGCCGGACTAGCCTGACGACCTTTTCTAGGGTCCGGACTTGGAAAAACCCTCCGGGACGATACCTCGGGGTCGCCAGCCTCGTGAGACGGTGCAACAAGGGGAGGCGTTTCGCTCTCTATCATCTCTGGACGAAGATCCCCCGAAGATGAGCTCTGCTGAGAAGGGTTGAGATCCAAACTGCAAGATAATGTTTTGGTTATTTTCCTCAGGAATAAAACAGGAGTGTGATTCATTATGGAACCCCTCCCTTCACTTACGTCTCGGGGGAGAGCGGGTCCCCTTTAGGGGGCGATTCGGCCGGGGCATTCTCCGGTGCCGAACCCTCTAGCGAAGTTTTCTTCCCCCGTTTTGAGGTTATCACCTCCGGGTCTTCAGAGGCAGTCCTTTTCTTTCCCTGGTCGGGGGAACTTTCGATTCTTCCCTTCCTAACAGCCTCCTTCGCGGAGGCAGTAGCTCCTTGGTTCCCCTCTTCGCCTTCCGCGGAAAGAGCGACCTCCAGCATCCTGGTCAGCATGGGATTCGGCATGGTCTCGGGCAGGGGGGCTGGACACCTGATAAGCTTTGCCTTTGCTATCCACTCCTGTTCAAAGGACAACTCTGTTAAAGGGTAATTTTGATAAAAATATGGATGGTGTGTCCAAATACGGGGCTACTTACTTTAGCATCCGGGCGATTGCAGCTCAGACCTGCGTCCTCGGACAAATCCGGACACCTTGCTTGTGATTCGAAGAACAACTTGTACATCTCCACGGGTGTCATTCCCATGAAATGTTGTAGGACTCGCGGTCCCTCCGGATTAAACCCCCACAGGCGGAGAGGTCGACGTTTGCAGGGCAGTGTGTGGCAAATCACCATGACTTGCGCCACTACGGTCAAATTGATATATCTTTCTAGAAGATCTCGAATACGGCCCTGCAGCAAGGGCACGTCTTTGGGCGGCCCCCAGATAAGTCCTTCATTAACCCATGACACCAGCCGTGGTGGGGGACCCGAGCGAAAAGTAGGTGGTGCCACCCATGTGGTGCCCCTGGGGGCAGTGATGTAAAACCAGTCCCGTTGCCATAAGCCAAGCTCCTAATGAAAAGAGCCTTCGGGCCATGGAGCGTCATCCATCTTGCTTATTATAGCTCCTCCGCACTCAGTGCGCTGCCCCTCGATCATTTTCGGTTCCACTTTGAAGGTTTTTAGCCACAATCCTAAGTGAGGAGTGATATGGAGGAAGGCCTCGCACACGACAATGAATGATGAGATCTGGAGGATGGACTCCGGAGCTAGGTCGTGGAACTCCAGCCCGTAGTAAAACATAAGCCCCCTCACGAAGGGATCGATCGGGAAGCCTAGCCCCCGAAGGAAGTGAGATGCAAATATCATGCTTTCACTGGGCTGGGGAGCGGGAATAGCTTGCCCTTGAGCAGGCAGTCTATGCGAGATTTCGCCAGTTAGATACCTGGCATCTCTCAGCTTTCACACATCTTCTTCCGTAACGGAGGAAGGCATCCACCGGCCTTGAAGGTCGGAGCCGGACATCGTCAAAAGTCCGAAGCGCCTAAAACTAGAGCTTTGGGTGTTGGAACTCGAAGCGAGGGGCGGATTTGATTGGTTTGAGAAGAAGGGAGCCGGGCCTTGGTTCCTTTATAAAGGAGGTGAATACCAAGAGCCCTCCCCGTAACCGTTTGAGACTCGCTTTCAATTAGGGAGTCATGCCAAAGGCACGGTTGGGTTACCCACGCCCGTATTGATGAGAATCCCGGAATAAGGGGACACGATCTCTGTTTTGACAAGACGTGCCAAGGAAACCGCCTCGCTAAACGCGCTGGGGTGGAACAGTAAAACGATTTGAGTGAAAGCCTGGCCGTGACGTCACGGAGTACGTCTGCAGATCTGATTGGTGCACATGTTACTCTCTCTACGGTGGAGCGTGGAACTTATTTTGCAGAGCTGGACACTATCCTGGTGTTCAATATCTTCTATGAAATATTCAGAGGAGGAACCCGCCTTGCAATGCCGAAGACAACTTGCGCGTCGGACTCGTCGTCATTGAAGCCTGGTTTAGGGGCTACTGAGGGAGTCCTGGATTAGGGGGTGTCCGGATGGCTGGACTAAGACCTTTGGCCGGACTCCCGGACTATGAAGATACAAGATTGAAGACTCCATCCCGTGTCCGGATGGGACTTTCCTTGGCGTGGAAGGAAAGCTTGGCAATACGATATGAAGATCTCCTCCCATTGTAACCGACTCTGTGTAACCCTAGCCCTCTCCGGTGTCTATATAAACCGGAGAGTTTTAGTCCGTAGGACGAACAACAATCATACCATAGGCTAGCTTTTAGGGTTTAGCCTCTTTGATCTCGTGGTAGATCTACTCTTGTACTACCCATATCATCAATATTAATCAAGCAGGAGTAGGGTTTTACCTCCATCTAGAGGGCCCGAACCTGGGTAAAAACATCATGTCCCTTGTCTCCTGTTACCATCCGCCTAGACGCATAGTTCGGGACCCCCTACCCGAGATCTGCCGGTTTTGACACCGACAACTCCCCTCTCTCTCGTTGCTAGTTTCTCCATAGATTGATCTTGGTGATGCGTAGAATTTTTTTAATTTCTGCAACGATCCCCAACAAAAAGATTAGAATTGAAACATAACAGGAGCATCATGAAGCATATGACTAGCACATTTAAGTCTAACCCACTTCCTATGCATAGGGATTTTGTGAGCAAACAACTTATCGCAAGAATCAACTAGCATAGGAAAGCAAAACAAGCATAGGTTCAAGATTTTCAACACATAGAGAGGAAACTTGATATTATTGCAATTCCTACAAGTATATGTTCCTCCTTCATAATAAATTTCGGTAGCATCATGAGTGAATTCAACAATATAACTATCACATAAAGAACTATTTTCATGATGCACAAGCATAGAAAATTTACTACTCTCCACATAAGCAAAATTCTTCTCATTCGGAATAGTGGGACTATCATAAGAAACTCGAATACTATAAATTGTTTCCACATTAAAAGAGTAATGTCCAGAAAAAGGGTAATCATAATCATGACAAGTTTTGTAAATATAATCATCACTACTTTTTATAACATAAGTATCATCACAATAATCATCATAAGTAGCAACTTTGTTCTCATCATAATCAATTGAAACCTCTTCCAAGATAGTGGAATCATTAATAAATAAAGTCATGACCTCTCCAAATCCACTTTCATAATTGTCACAATAAGATTTAACATCTTCCAAAATAGTGGGATCATTACTTCCTAAAGTTGACAATCTTCCAAACCCACTTTGACCAATATAATCATCATAAATAGGAAGCATGCTATCATCATAATAAATTTGCATATCAAAACTTGGGAGGTTAAAAATATCATCTTCATAAAACATAGCATCCCCAAGCTTGGGACAAACATTAATTGCAGCAAATAAATTCTCAAACATGTCATTCTCATCAAACATAGCATCCCCAAGCTCGGGCCTTTGCATATCATAAGCATAATCACTCTCATCATTAATTGTATGGATAGCACCAATAGTATAGCAATTATCATTATCACAATGAGTAATAGGAGCAACATCATTTGGGAGGGATACCTTTTTACCTTTGCTTCTCCGTCTTTTCTTTTTCTTCTTCACATTATGTGTGGGTTTAATCCTCCTTTTGGAGCTCCTTATTAATGAGATTGGTTGAATAGAAGGCTCCTCCTCGTTACCTGATTCATCATAAGAAATAATAGGAAGATATTGGGAAGTCTCTTCCCTTTCATTAGTATTCTCTTCATCTTCTATTTGTTTTCTTGTCTTTATGTAATTGGCAATATAAGGATTTTCAATGCAATTCACCACACACTACATATAAATTTCCTCTAGATCAAAATCAAGAACTTTATCAAGGACAAATTCTGGAAGATCCTTAGTTATACGTTTCATTTCTTCATAACCCACAAGCAAACTAAGTTTATTATGATTTGCAAGGGAAATCAAGTCATCACAATTTTTGGACACGATTCGATCATTAAACAATTTGCATTGGAGATTTAAATGATCACGTTCATTGCAAAGTTCACAAGGATGGCAAAGAAATTTTAAATTTTCAGCACAAGCATCTAGCCCCTCTTGCAACCATTTAGTTTCTAAATACTTATGCCTCTTGCAAAATCTATCTTCCATATTTGGTGTGTACTTGCAAACTCTATGTACTCCACAAAATTTGACATGCTTATAAGAGACATTTTCATCATGACTAATGCAATCATCATTAGTACTATGGATGTTCAAAGAGTTCATACTAACAACATTGCAATCATGCTCATCGTTCAAAGATTTAGTGCCAAACATTTTAATGCATTCTTCCTCTAGCAATTGAGCACAATTATCGAAATCCTTATTTTCACAAAAGACATTAAAAATATGCAGCATATGAGGCACCCTCAATTCCATTTTCTTTTGTAGTTTTCTTTTATAGACTAAATTAGTGATAAAACAAGAAACTAAAAGATTTGATTGCAAGATTTAAAGATATACCTTCAAGCACTCACCTCCCTGGCAACGGCGCCAGAAAAGAGCTTGATTGACGGGGTGTGAGTGCCGCTTACCTAGCCTCCCCGGTAACGGCGCAAGAAAAGAGCTTGATGTCTACAACGCAACCTTCTTCTTGTAGACGTTGTTGGGCCTCCAAGTGCAGAGGTTTGTAGGACAATAGCAAATTTCCCTCAAGTGGATGACCTAAGGTTTATCAATCCGTGGGAGGCGTAGGATGAAGATGGTCTCTCTCAAACAACCCTGAAACCAAATAACAAAGAGTCTCTTGTGTCCCCAACACACCCAATACAATGGTAAATTGTATAGGTGCACTAGCTCGGCGAAGAGATGGTGATACAAGTGCAATATGGATGGTAGATATAGGTTTTTGTAATCAGAAATTATAAAAACAGCAAGGTAACTAATGATAAAAGTGAGCCAAACGGTATTGCAATGCTAGGAAACAAGGCCTAGGGTTCATACTTTCACTAGTGCAAGTTCTCTCAACAACGATAACATAATTAGATCATATAACAATCCCTCAACGTGCAACAAAGAGTCACTCCAAAGTCACTAATAGTGGAGAACAAAAGAAGAGATTATTGTAGGGTACGAAACCACCTCAAAGTTATTCTTTCTGATCGAGCTATTCAAGAGTTTGTAGTAAAATAACACGAAGCTACTCTTTCCGTTCGATCTATCCTAGAGTTCGTACTAGAATAACACCTCAAGACACAAATCAACCAAAACCCTAATGTCACCTAGATACTCCAATGTCACCTCAAGTATCCGCAGGTATGATTATACGATATGCATCACACAATCTCAGATTCATCTATTCAAACCAACACAAAGTACTTCAAAGAGTGCCCCGAAGTTTCTACCGGAGAGTCAAGATGAAAACGTGTGCCAACCCCTATGCATAAGTTCACGAGGTCACAGAACCCGCAAGTTGATCACCAAAACATACATCAAGTAGATCACGTGAATATCCCATTGTCACCATAGATAAGCACATGCAAGACATACATCAAGTGTTCTCAAATCCTTAAAGACTCAATCCGATAAGATAACTTCAAAGGGAAAACTCAATCTATTACAAGAGAGTAGAGGGGGAGAAACATCATAAGATCCAACTATAATAGCAAAGCTCGCGGTGCATCAAGATCGTGCCAAATCAAGAACACGAGAGAGAGAGAGATCAAACACATAGCTACTAGTACATACCCTTAGCCCCAAGGGTGAACTACTCCCTCCTCGTCATGGAGAGCCCCGGGATGATGAAGATGGCCACCGGTGATGGATCCCCCCTCCGGCAGGGTGCCGGAACCGGGTCCCGATTGTTATTTGGTGACTACAGAGGCTTGCGGCAGAACTGCCGTTCTAGGTTTCTTTCTGGGGGTTTCTGTATTTACAGGAATTTTTGGCATCGGTTTCACGTTAGGGGGGTCTCCGAGCCATCCACGAGATAGAGGGGTGCGCCCAGGGGGGTGGGCGCGCCCCCACCCTCGTGGGCAGCCCGGGATTCTTCTGGCCCAACTCTTTTATTGTGGGGGCTTCTTTTGGTCCATAAAAAATCATCAAAAATTGGCACGTCAATTGGACTCCATTTGGTATTCCTTTTCTGTAAAACTCAAAAACAAGGAAAAACAAAAACTAGCACTGGGCTCTAGGTTAATAGGTTAGTCCCAAAAATCATATAAAATAGCATATAAATGCATATAAAACATCCTAGATGGATAATATAATAGCATGGAACAATCAAAAATTATAGATACGTTGGAGACGTATCACTTACCACCTATCATTGTCACTGCCTAGATGATGATGTGACAACTTTAGCTTTATAGCACTAGAGGGGAACAAAATAAAGATTCGATGGGAATGATAGAAAACCAACTATGAAAATATTGTTGTGATCCAAATATTCTCATAATTGTCACACAAGCTTACTATGAACCTTCAAACAACGTCCACATGCCCCTCCACTAAATCCAACTCCAATGAAGAAGACCCCAAGAGGGGCACAACTTCAAAGTGTGATGAACATCTGATCCATAGGGTTTCCTCTCGGTAGGAGGGGAAATCACATCCCCTTGACTATGCACTCGAGACGAGGATTTTGGCTTGTTGTGGTGTTAGTTCTCATCATAAAAGAGAGCTTTGATGGCTCATGTCCGCATCAGTTTTTCCCTAAAGAGGAAGGGATGATGCGGCACAACTACGGTAGGTATTTCCCTCAGTGATGAAACCAAGGTTATCGAACTAGTAGGAGAACCAAGAAACACTATGTAAACGATACTTGCACACAAAAAACAAATACTTGCAACCTGACGCGTAAGAGGGGTTGTTAATCCCTCCCGGGTAAAAGATTGGTAAAGAAATAAATTGGTAGATGCAAATAGAATAACATCAAATAAAATTCAGTGAGGTATTTTTGGATTTTTGATAATATAGATCCGAAATAAAGATGCAAATAAATAAAAAGGCAAATAGCAATATAGATCTGAAGATAAATGATGAGAAAATAGAGCTGGGGGCCGTAGGTTTCACTAGTGGCTTCTCTCGAGAAAATAGCATACGGTGGGTAAACAAATTACTGTTGGGCAATTGATAGAACTTCAAATAATTATGATGATATCCAAGCAATGATCATTATATAGGCGTCACGTCCAAGATTAGTAGACCGACTCCTGCCTGCATCTACTATTATTAGTCCACACATCGACCGCTATCTAGCATGCATCTAGTGTATTAAGTTCATGGAGAAACGGAGTAATGCAATAAGAACGATGACATGATGTAGACAAGATCCATTCATGTAGGAATATACCCCATCTTGTTATCCTTAATAGCAACGATACATACATGTCATGTTCCCTTCTGTCACTAGGATTGACCACCGTAAGATCGAACCCATCACAAAGCACCTCTTCCCATGGCAAGAAAAAATGATCTAGTCGTCCTAACTAAAGCAAAGATTTGAAGAAGAAATACGAGGCTAAAAGTAATCATGCATATAAGAGATCAAGAGAAGACTCAAATAACTTTCATGGATAAAAATATAGATCTGATCATAAACTCAAAGTTCATCAGATCCCAACAAACGCACCACAAAAAGAGTTACATCAATTAGATCTCTAAGAGACCATTGTATTGAGAATCAAAAGAGAGAGAGGAAGTCATCTAGCCACTGCCTACGAACCCGTAGGTCTATAATGAACTACTCATGCATCATCGGAGAGGCACCAATGAGGATGATGAACCCCTCCGTGATGGTGTCTAGATTTGATCTCGTGGTTCAGGAACTTGCGGCGGCTGGAATTGTGTTTCGTCGATTCCCCTAGGGGTTTTGGATTTCTATGGTATTAATAGAGCAAAGAGGCGGTGCGGGAGGCGGCCGAGGTGGGCACAACCCACTTGGGTGCGCCTGGACCCCCAGGCGCGCCCTGGTGGGTTGTGCTCCCCTTGGAGCCCCCCTCTGGTACTTCTTTGGCCCAACAGGTGTCTTCTGATCTAGAAAAAATCTCCAAAAAGTTTTGCTGCGTTTGGACTCCGTTTGGTATTGATTTTCTGTGAAGTAAAAAACAAACAAAAAACAACAACTAGCACTAGCACTATGTCAATAGGTTAGTCCCAAAAAATGATATAAAGTTGCTATAAAATGATTGTGAAACATCCAAGAATGATAATATAACAACATGGAACAATAAAAAAATTATATATACGTTGGAGACGTATCAAGCTTTTTTATGATAATGGGAACATTTATTTCTACTCTCCAGACTGAAGACATTGTGTTCGCCTTGTACCTTTGCAAACCTCCATAGTCTAGGGTAGTCCATGAATTGTTGCAAGTCACAATCGTAGAGATAAAGGGCATGAAACCAATGCTAGGAAATAGGCGAGAAGCACCACCACACCATGTGGAGACATTGCTGTCGTGGTTCTAAGTCTGACAGTAAGTATAGGGAGTACGAATGAGGAGGCAAGGTCCTAGCTACGACAAGATTGTACACGGATGTTTACGAGTTCAGGCCCCTCTCGGAGGAGGTAAAAGCCCTACGTCTTAGTGCCCGGAGGCGGTCGACTAGATTATATGAGTGTGTGTTACAGGGGGTGCGAACCCTTGTCCCAGAGGAGGGGGGTGGCTTATATAGAGCGCGCCAGGACCCCAACCATCCTCCATTACAAGGAGTTCAATGTACATAAAGGTGGGGCGTTACTGATAATGCCAACCATAAAGTGCTATTAATGATCTTAGACTACGGAGTGAATGTCTGACCGTTGCTGTTCAGGTCGACTCCTGGTCTTTGTTAGGTCGATTGATTTCTTGTATGGTCGAGTGGTTGACTGGTCGTGTGACATCAGGAAGGAGGGGTACCCGAGTGACTGATTTGTCGAGTGGATTGCACTCGACACCTTCGTTGGTCACTCCTTGTTGTCTCTTGAGCTTCTTTGCTTCTAGGGTAGTGAGCTTGGGTAGGGCGTATAGGTCAGGCCTGTGACCCTACCCTAGGTCTATATCATCATTATTAGCCCCTGAATGGATGAAGGTCCGAGTGAAAAGAAGTTGAAGTTAGTCTTGCTTTGACTGTTGAGCTCCGCAGGTATCTTTGTTGAACTGGAAGTCTGTGCTGGGAACTTCAGCTTCATTTCAGTCGCCCTGATCGATTCAGACGTTGCCGAGTGGATTTATACCGTCACTCGTCGAGTGTTATTTTTGTTGCGAAACCTTTGACGCGATTGGTTACAGCGTATCCCGGATTTCACGGGATTCAAAATTTCGGGGAAGCGCGCGAGGCGGGGCGTGCTGTGGTAAGCGGGATGGATAGACAGGAGCACCTCGATCTCCGTGCCATGTTTTTCGCCACGTACCCAGCACACGACTGTTGCGGGATTTGACAGGATCGCCTGGGCCCATGCGTTAGCCACTTGGGAGTGTGTCCTTAAAAGGCGACGGGGCCGAGGCGCCTGCACTGTGAGTCCATTCTCCTTCGTTATCCTCTGCTTCTCCACCGCATTCAGTTCTTCCGCTCTTGACGCTGCCACTCTGCCACCATGGTGAAGGACAAGACGGCGGCGCTGGAGCGCGCGAAGAAGGCGACGGGGGCAGCCAAAGGCAAGAAGACGAATCGAGGGTCGTCATCACGGTCGGCGCTGCCGCCGGATTGGATCCAGAGCGATTGGATCCGATCCTCGCTCCGGCCGGAAGATTTGGAGGAGCTAGCCGAGTCCGGACTGATCGCCGACGGGGCTGCGGGGTTGCTGGAGGGGGAGACGGAACCACAGCCGTGACCGGGTGAGTGTGTCCTGCTCGCCACCCACGTCGACCGCGGTTTCTCGCTTCCCCCGCACCCTTTTTTCCGTGGTTTCCTAAACTTTTCCAGAGCCCAACTCCATCAGTTCTCTCCCAACACCATCACATACCTTGCTACATTTGTGTCCATGTGCGAAAATTACCTGGGTTGTTGACCGCACTGGGGTC
Source organism: Triticum dicoccoides (assembly GCF_002162155.2). Taxonomy (NCBI): domain Eukaryota; kingdom Viridiplantae; phylum Streptophyta; class Magnoliopsida; order Poales; family Poaceae; genus Triticum; species Triticum dicoccoides. The sequence goes on from NC_041385.1 coordinate 587,696,126, forward strand.
TTTTCAAGCACATCTTCACAATCTGCTCTCAGTCGGTGAAGAAAGCGAATACGAGTGATGAGAGAACACACGTTATCCAGATGTGTGGGGGTTTGGGTATTCAGAAGAGGAAAATGAGTTCTTTCCCTTCCATGACACTTCCTGAGTCGGCCAGGGGCTGGCAATCGACCTGGTTCTACTGCCAGGACATTGCGACTCCAGGCCAGTCGACTAGACTTCCTCCTTTTACTTTAGATCGTGCCCAGACCCCTTCCTCGTTGAAAGTGACCATCGTGGAGAGGGTGGAAAGGAACATGCTTGTCGAGAGAGTGGTCCAATTGATCAATCAGGGTGTCACTGGTATGGATTTGCTGGAGGTGTTTCTCAGTCGATGCATCCAGCCGCTCCAGGCTCATGATCACTTGATGTGGATGTACTCTGGAGCCAACGACACCGCTCGGGTTCATCCAGAGGAAGTATCGGTCAAGACAGTGGCCCAGTGGCTAAAGGGTATCATAGGAAATAAGGACAACCCCAGGGGCGCCAGGAGAGTCGACCCCTTCAGTGACAGTAACCAGCCAGATAAGGTTTGGTCTCCGCCACCGACTGTATTTTGATACGTTTCCCGACTAACTTTGAATCCGACTGATATTTACTTGGATTCTTGTCTTGTAGGTTTACGCTGAGATGTACTCCATGCCCAACGGTGAACAAGCTCTGGAGCAAGACCAGGAGGGGGAGGATAGCGCGGAAGAGAGTGGCGATTGGCAGTTTCCTGAGGATGCCGGCGAGAGGAGAGTGACGAGTCAGACGACGACGAGGTGGTCGACTCGTCACCATGCTCAGAGTGTTGATCCAAGCTTCTCCATGGTCGAGCGGACGGACGCGGCAAGACCGCGGCTCCAAGCACCCAAGCACAGAAACGCACTCGGACATCGACCCCAGAGCCGATGGAGAAGGTCGCCAAGCAGCCCAAGTTCGCGCCCTCGAAGGCTCGGAAAACCTTGCCCAAGATCAAGATGGACGTTCCTGTCACCTCTGGGTGAGCGCTCGATCTTTCTGTGTTTTCTTCTTCCGATTGATCTTTCTGTTTTAACCGAGTGGATTATAAACTTTTCCAGCCCAGCGTCAGCTGCAACTGATATGGACGTTAACAAGGCCCCAGTTGATGAGGAAGCCGATGACGCGACCACCTCCAAAGCTAATAAGTTCCATTCGACTTGAATTCATTCTGTCGATTGAATTGTTGGCCGACTGAATTTCTGAGGTTTCTTTTGTTGCAGCTCCATGAGACGTTGTCATGCTTCCAAATGATGGAGAAGAATAAGAAGTGCCTCTAAGAGAGAGAAGGAGGAGGGGCAGGGCGTCAAGCGGGAAAGCGCCCGAGGGTCAGGTCCCTCAGTCGACAGTGGTGCTTGAGACAGTGGTCGAGCAATCCGGAGACCCGGCTCGGACCAACGTCACTTTCACCAATCCGTTGATGACTGACCGACCATCGGGGTCGACTACTCAGACCTCTACCGCTCCAGTACAACTCCATGCATCTGACCCTGTGACTACTCTGACTGCGCTGTCGCTGTCGCTCTTTGTTGCATACCAGACTCCAGACGACCCACCGAGTGCTGCCAAGGAAGCTCTTCTCCAGGTGAACCTCATGATGGAGAAGATGAAGGTGGTGCATGAGGTCAGCTAGGTTGCTTACAATGCCAGCACCGCTCTGCAAGCCAACGTCCAGGGTAGTTGATTTCCGACTGGTCCCTTGAGCAGTAATAGATGTCACTGTTGTTTAACTGTCCATATGGTGTCCTTGGATGAGCGCTTTGGAACCTTTTATGTGCATCTATGGATCTGCATTTCGCATCCAATCACCCACTGGGGTGTTTCTGCTTTAGAACTGGGTATTTCTTCCACTTGAGTCGACTAGGTTTAGTCGAGTGTCTTTCCAAACTAGTGGGGGCACGCATAGTGCACCCACTGGGTGTAGTCCCCGAGACTGCGGTCGACTGTTGACAGTCGACTGGGGTCTGAGAATCTCCTCTTTTTTTTACTCACGCTGGGCAGACCATGTCGAGTGAAAAACCAAACTACTGGGGGCACGCTAAGTGCACCCACTGGGTGTAGTCCCCGAGACTACTGTTGAATGTTTGATTCAGCAGTAGTCTTAGAACAACTTTCACTTTGGTTGACTTTTGTTTCTGTCGAATGACATATCTTATTTGCTGACTGTAGAAGTCTTGTGATCTTGGAGCTCAGCTTTTCGAGTTGAATAAGAAGCAGATCAGCCTCACCCTTGAACTGGATTTGGCAAAGAAAAACCTCATGAAGGCCCAGGACGAAATAGCTATCATGGGAGGTAACCACTCGTCCACCGTCCACCTTATGATTCTCTGTATCTTTTCTCAGTGTCTTTGAACCGAGTGATTCCATTCGAACAAATGTGCGTAGTGAAAATCGTCAACTTCAAGCTCGTCTGAAGAATGTTATTTCTTTAGACAAAATGAAGCAGGCTCTAGAGAAGAAGGATCAGGATCTTGCCGCGGCCCAGAAGGAGGCGCGAGAGAAAACAACACTTGCGGACGAGAAGCTGGCTTCAGTCAGCAAGTTGGAAGAGGAGATTGCGCTATTGAAGAAAGACAAGGAAAGCCTGACCGATGAAGTGGGGAATCTTTAAGCTAAGAAGGGAGAACTGGAGTCTTATCTGGGGCAGCTTGCTGCAAAGTTGGTGCTAAAACTTGAAGGTACTTCCCCTTGTTCGACTGATTTGTTGGCATCGACTGTCATGCCTTGTTAAACTGTCGATTCAGTGTTTTTCCGACTGTACGGAATTTTGCCAAGACTTTGAAGCAAAAAGTGGACGAGTCGAGACAGGTCTCGATCCCATCAATTGTCCTGTCAAAGATGATGTTGAAATGAATGTGCTGCAGTTGGAGTCACGCATGGATAGTGCTATTGGTTACCTTACCCGACTGAAGTTGGCGATGTCGCGGTTGACGCTGAACTCTGGCCCCAGGTAGAACTCTCACAAGATCTTGAGTCTCCGATGACTCGGTTGAATCAAATACCTGACCGAGTGCAAGAATGGAAGAAATCCTCTGCCCGTTGCGACGCTGACGTCGCCCTGTCATTGGTCTGAGTGCACTGCAAGGATGTCAGGGAAGACAAGCTAGCGGCCCTCAAGGTTGTGAACACCAAAAAGCATAGGTTCCAGTCCTTCATGGACACTTCCCTTGACGCCGCCACTCGCATTGTAGACAACATCGACCTCGACAGTTTCTGTGATCCAACAAGTCCTTCCCCCGACGAGTGAACAAAACATTGAGCCCCACTTTTATTTGCCTCGGAATGCCGAGTGATCGTGTAACCGTTAAACTCTTTCAGGCTTGAAGCCTGAGCACTTCTGCCCGTTGTGGCCCTGAACTTTTGCAGGATTTATCTGAACTTGAATTCCCTTGGATATCATGGATTTTTTTGATTTTGAATTGTTCCTGACCGTCTTTCGATTCCGAGCGAATTTGATCTCTTTTTGCCTTTTGTCGAGTGAAGTGTACATTGTACTTGTGACGCAGCTCAGACGTGGTGCCCAGCCGACACCTCGTTGTCCTTGCGGATAGGGATGGAGCGTACGTTGTATTTGTGGTGTAGCTTAGACGTGGTGTTCAATCGACACCTCGTAGTCCTTGTGAATAAGGATGGAGCGTGTATTTGTGGTGTAGCTCAGGCGTGGTGTTCAATTGACACCTCGTCATCCTTGCGGATAAGGATGGAGCGTACGTTGTATTTGTGGCGTAGCTCAAAGGATATTTGTGACTTAGGCGAGTGCGGGTTCGCAGCTAAGCCCCCGAGTGGGAGGATTGCTCTCCACTCGGAATGGTTTTTTAACTTAGGCGAATACGGGGTCGCAGCTAAGTCCTCGAGTGGGAGGATTACTCTGCACTCGGAATGGTTTTTTAACTTAGGCGAGTTTGGGGTCGCAGCTAAGTCCTCGAGTGGGAGGATTGCTCTCCACTTGGAATGGTTTTTAACTTAGGCAATTTAGGGGTCGCAGCTAAGCCTCCGAGTGGGAGGATTTCTCTCCACTCGCAATGTTTTTTAAC